>NC_056745.1:946213933-946223933 GCF_019279795.1 Protopterus annectens | reverse complement strand
GTGGGGATATGAGGACACCTCTGAACGATCTTGCTCATTTCTTAACAGCTTCTGCTGTTCTACATTGCAGGGGCGTGTTTATTCTGAGAGCTCTGCTCTCAGACACACTCCCTGCACTCGTACACACTCTGTGCAAACCTAGGATCTCGAACCGGGAATGTCTGTTTGAAAGGCAAGTGCTCTGCCCACTACACCATTGCAATACTTTGTTATTTGCATATATCTTCCCTGTTATCCTCTTCAGCCATTTAAGCTGCATTAACCGTAGCTAAGCGATGGGCAAACCTGCGTACCTACGGTTAGCTTTCATCGGGTTTCTTTAAAAAAATTAAAGGGTTTCTTCTTTTAATTTATATTTCCTGTTGCTGTTGTACACATGGGGACTGTTGGTTGGTATATGAGGACACCTATGAGCAATCTCACTCATTTCTTAACAGCTTCTGCTGTTCTACATTGCAGGGGCATGTTTATTCTGAGAGCTCTGCTCTCAGACACACTCCCTGCACTCGCACACGCTCTGTGCAAACCTAGGAGCTCGGGCAGCGTGCCTTCATTATTATGCATGGCGCGCTGCCGTCCTGCTCCTACATGGCAGCTTCTGTGCAGGACTAAGTTAGTCCTGCATGGAAGATTAGTGAATCTGGGGGGTGTCTTTAATTATCCTGAACTGAATAGATAATTACTCAGATTGATTCCAGAGTGTCGTCTGTAATCACAACTCTAGCTGGTGAACTGAAGTCTTCATTTTATTTTTCAATCCTTCCCATAGTCCCATACTGCACTGCCATGTATTGATCACAAATACACAACATAAAATATATGTACAAATGACTGCATAATGACATGCAAATTAAATGAGGTAGTAAATGAGAACCTAATGATATTCAAAAGTAAGAAAGGTGAATACAGCCATGCTTTATATTCATGCATAGAGGAAATTGCATAATCCTGTCCCAGACTATAAAAGGACAAAGCATGCCAAAAATGTTCTCATTGCCTATAGCAAGAATGCTCAGAATCACAGCAATATATTATAATCCCTAGTGCTTACTGTTCTCATGAGCTTGTTCAAGGGGGTCATCTGGTGCCAACATAGATAGTACCATCAGCAGGTGACATATCACAATATGACTGATCTAGAAACTGTTGATCAGTTTGGAGTTGACTGTGAGACTGTACAGGTCCTGGTTTACACATGCTGTCTGTATATGGAATTGTTAGAAATGCTTGGTCTTCTTATACACGTAGAGACCAAGGTATGTAAGGCTGTTTCCATACTAGGGACATTTTGATGATCACCTGTGATGCGTTAGGTATTTCACATGCCTCCATATTCAGAATACTCAATATCCTTGATATAATGTTTCTACATGTAGAAAAACATATATGGTTTCTTCATGCACTGCAAAAGAGAGCTAACACTGCGCATGCCTTCTATGACAACACCAACTCCCTGAAGTATTCGTTGCCATAGATTGTACACATGTAGCAATAAAGGCTTCACCTGGATCACAGTCACAAAGGTTTATGAGCAACAAGGGCTACCATATGAAGTGTCAGGTAATATGCACTGTGTGTATCATTGTAACTAGTATGCCCACACACCATCCAGGGAATTCACATATGTGGCACACATCACAGCTATATTACTACTTCTTGGATACTGAAATTCCAAAGGGACATCTATCTTGCAAGTGCCGGCGCTGGGACTAATGTTAATGTATACTGCTACCATTTATAGTGTGGATTCAAATATGGTGATCTCTGCTGCTTAAGCACCCCCCGCCCACACACACACACACCATTTTCATATTCATTTGCAGAGCTAATTGTTGTATGTTTTGCTGGTAATTATATTAAAAAAAATCATAGTTTATTGTAAGTGATGTTGAATATCCACTAGAAACCAGGCTTATGAAACCCATATGGAACCACAGAGTTTTGCCAATTTATGTATAACACCACACATGCACACACCTGCAGCATCATACAACATGTATTCAGACTTCTCAGAGCCCATTTCTGCATGTTTCAGTGGCACTTCCGTATGATCCTGACACAGCCTGCCGGATGTTCTTTGCATGTTGTATGCTATATAATATAGCAGTCATGGTACAGGTTGTGCAGCCCAAGGATGCTGATATGGTTGAACCACACACATACACAATTCACAGGGAAGGTTCATCAGCATTACCTTCTTGTAAGAATATGGTAGCACAGCAACAACTGGCAACTGCACAACCAGCCTGTGATAGCAACTGTTGTACACCACAGTGCAGGGGAAGCGGCAGTGTCCTGAATGACCAGACATGATGGTGGAGTGCTACACTCCTATAATATCTTCTGTTTTGCTCCAGTGTCCACTACCACTGTGAAAAAGTACCTGCTCAGACTCAAAACTACAACTAAAGCACCAGACTACCTCCTTACTAAATATATCAAAATCACTGCTGATGCACTAGCCTGTTCTGTTTCTATTCTTGTTAATCATTCAGTCCCAAAAAATTACATCTCTACTCTCTGGAAGAAATCCTTCATTGTACCTCTGGACAAAGGGGTACAATCTGTTGACATCACAAACTACAGACCAGTAGCATTCTTAACTCTAGTTAAAAATTCTATAAAGGAATGCATCCATATTCTGCTTCTTAGCTGTATTACAACAAATAACATACTCTGTCAAAGCATGGCTTTAGATCCAACTACAGCACAAACATGGCTCTGCTAGGTTTCACTGATGCAATCAGTTACCATAACAATTCTGGCTATCTTACCTCTGCATTATTTCTGGACTTATCTAAAACCTTCAATAAGTCAGTCATTGGAACTTCTTAGCTAAACTCTCATCTCTAGGGTTGATAGATTCACCACTACACTGTTTTTTACAACTATTTCAATAAAAGGGAGCAGGCTGTTAAATGTCAAAATTACTTCTTCCCTTTCCTCCCAGTTGCTGTCAGTGTCCCCTAGTGATCTATTCTAAGCTCCTACTGTTCAATTTATTTATCAATGGCCTCCATTTATCTGCCAAGCATGCTGCCATTATATAGTATGTTTATGAATCAAAACTAATCTGTGCAGCAAAGATGCTACCAGCACTCCAGAAACTCATTCAGCAATCCTTCTCCGCTGTCAAATTGTGGCTGGATGACTCTCATCTACTCCTGAACCCAAATAGGACCAAACTAATAGTATTCACCCCTAAACAGTTGTCCACACTGGTAAAACCTTTACAGTAACATCAGGTAATAACATCAAGATGAAGTAGTAATTCAGAACAATCTCCTCGGGGTGACTCTAGATGATCACATGAAAATTGGAATCCATCTCCAACAGGTAGTAACTAAAACTCAACAAAAGCGAAGATCCCTGTATAGGATCAGTTTTTACCATTATGAAACAGACAGGTCTAACATAGCCATGAGATACCTACCTCCCACATTCATATATGCCTAGCTCATCCTTACCAACTGTCTGGGAAGTCATCTACCCCAGGGACTACCACACTAACAATACACTCCCAATAGTTGACCTAGTTGTTCAGGATTTGGGAACGTATATGGACAGTGACCTAACTTTCAACCAACATGTGTCCACTGTCATAATAAATTCCTTCTATATTGCACAGCTTATAAACAAAGGGATTGTGTCTAGATCTCGGGATATCATTGTTCTCCTTTACTCAGCCCTCACTAAGCCAATCATTGAGTATAGTGTACCATTTGGCATGTGTCTGTTCAGACATATGTAATGACTGGAATGTCCACAGAGATAGCTTACCAAAGGGATAAAAGGCCTAAGCAATATGTCCTATGTGGATTCACTCAAAACCCTGTCATTATACTCAGTATCCTACAGATTGCTAAGTGATGGCCTCTGTCTGGCATACATGGCATCTCCTGACCCAGTACTGATGGGTTTATTTCACATCTGTAAGGCACATGACATTAGAAATACTTAGTCAAGGGATCAAATATTCTCCTGAAACATCAACAGAATGGTTTGGAAAGACAGATTTATCTCTTAGAGCATAACTTTTCTCTGGAACAGAATCCCCAACTACGTAAAACAAAGCTCATCCCCGTTCATATTCAAGTACAACATGTATTTATGAATGGGAAACTGAAAATGTACCCAAGCACTGCCCCCTTTACTGCTAATGGACAGTGGCAGCTCCTAAGTGTTTTATGTAATAATGTCTGTGAAGATAGGTGAAGGCTGTTCGCCTAGCCAGATAGAATTTTGTAGATAATTCTGTCATTTGTAAATATAAATGTAAGCCACAGGCCTGTTTTCTTAAATGTGAAAAGACTGCATTGGATACTGAACTACAAAAATGCAACAACAGTGCACTCTGCTGTAACAAAGTTGATAAGTCAATTCTTTGATGTCAAAATTCAAAGCCGATATGTCTAGAGGGAGGCATCCTGTCTATTGTTTTAAGACCAGAGTTAATGGCTAGAGTTTGCATGTATAAATACCCTTTATTGCTCTAGTTTCTGACCAGGTGTAAAGAATGTAAATATAGTTTGTTAGCCTGGGAACACCAGAGATGTGTGAAGAATGATGTCATGTGAAGCAGCTCTGTGTTATCAATTTAAAGAGAGAGAATCCGAGAGCTCTGAGCATTTTGTCTTGAGAACATCCAACATCACCAGCACTGCTTTGCTCTATATGTAAGTTATTTAGAACTGTGTTTTCTCTTAGAAATAGCTAGGAATTGGGAAGATTAGACTAAGTGTTTTTCTGTGTTGATGTCAGAAATTTTCTACGGTATTATTTTAAGTATTTCTCTGTGATCTCTGAACTCTTGACTAGCACTGTGTAGTAAGAAGTATTGTCTTGTGTTTTTATTATTTATTATTAAATATTTTTAAACCTTTCAACTGTGGCTGTTTTATGTAGAGTTAATTTGAGCTCTAGAGTACATTGCATGTATATAGTGATACTGTACCAAGTCACTCTAATAAGTCTTGACTGTTCAGTCACACTTACCATTTGGATAATACTATTGCACAATAATAATTGGACACCCTTTCAGAAGGGCCTTTGAGTAACTAATATTAGTGATGGTGGCAGCTGGTACTACCTTTTAGACAAGCAGAAAAGGGGCACAACTGGAGAACCTGTGTCAGCCTTCCCCAGGAGTGTCTGTGTGGTTGTATAAATTCTTATCTCAAAGTGTCTGTGTCAGCTACTTGGGCAGGGACACAAAGCAGTGGTTGGACATAGAGGGTGCTGGAGGTTTTAGCTTGCCCACTAGGCTGAGATCTGGACCCTATAGCTGTGTCAGTGGGGAGTCTTATTGGGGATCTGGAGAGAAAGGGAGAAACCAGCCCCAGATTGACTGTGATCTCTGTGTGCTCTTAAGATAAATGTTTCTTTACTGTGTGTGTATTTATTATCCTTTCCCTATATGGACGCCCCCTCACTGGTGTTAGAGGTGAGGATTGAGGCTCCTTGACTGCTGGGCCAGGGCACGGGCATCACAATGTCATGCATGGGTACTCTCAAATTATCTAAGGTATGATCCCATTTATTCTCCCTAAGGGTAATATATAATTATTGACCATGGGATGGTTATGGCTAATCTAACACCAGATAAGATAGATTAACTCAAGCGCCTAAAGGGAAATTAGCTGGGTTTAAAGTGGCCTGCAAGGATAGCTAGCTTAGTGCTTACATATGACCCTATGAACCTGTGTAAGGTCAAACCTAACAACCAAACTTGAACAGTGTTTTGATAAAGCTGTCAAATAAAACCAAACTAGAACAGTGCTATAATAAAGTTGTCAAATTAAACCAAATTTGAACAGTGTAATAATAAAGTTGTCAAAGTTGCCACCAACCAACAGTAAATAACCAGCCATTTGCCTCACACTCATCTAAACTGGCTTAAACTGACCAACACACTGACATACTCATAATTATTAACAGTTTACAAGCTAGATATCAACCTCAGAAAATTCCCATCTGTAAGCACCATAATACAGACATACTCTCTAAACCACACCTTGTGTTCTACTGATAAATCACTACTCTCCATAATGGATCCTAACAATACTGCAGGTTACTCTCTCTACTTAAATTGTTCAGCACACAAGTGGAATGCCATGCCATCACAGCCATGCCTCTCAACTGTCCAGATTTTCATAGAATGTCCAATTTTTGCCTCATATTGTTGGTCTATTTCTCATAAAATCTGTGATTTTCTAGCAAATCACTGAGATTATCTGAGGATCAAAGTCAGTAAATAATGACATACATTTGAGTTTTAGACTTCATATTCTTCAGAAAATGCATGCTAAGACAAATCCTGTTATTCTGTCAGCATTCTAGGTTTATAAGAGCAATATTTAAAATCTGTCCTAATTTTTGGGCCTTTGTCCCCGCATTGTGTCAGGCTTTGTCCAGATTTGTTATGCGAAGAGTTTGAGAGGTATGATCATAGCTAATGTTACTAAACAACTTAATAGACTTCAAAATTGAACTAAAACAGCTATATACCCCCCCCCCAACTAAAAGACAACACACAATCCCTTCTAACTTTATTTGCCCACCTGTTCTTCACACTTCTCTCCCTCCTTACTTAATCCATATCACCCTTTTGTTTTCCTCCAGAACACCAAAATCTTTGAGTTATGTACTATATATATAAGAATAGGATAACAAACCAGCCTTTGCTGTGTTGTCTTAATATCACAAATGATGAATCACAAATAATGAAAGTACTGTATTACTGTAAAATACTTGCCCTTTATACTATTTAAACTTACAAAATGCTGTTTTAACCTCATGCATGTATATTTTATTGTTGTGATATGTATAACTAACTACTGTAAAAACTTTATTTTCTTCTCTTCTACTATTGCAAAATACTCTGTTAATATTGTGTTCCTCAGTGGAGCATTTCTTCCCAAGTTTTCCACTGGAAAGGGTCTTCTGGTTTAATCAGACTTTCCTGGTAATCAAATGCCAACAAACAAAATAAATAAATACTTCTTCATTAGACAGATCACAAGGTCACTATGTACAGAGCAGGCTGTTGAGATATTGTGCGCTACAGTGTTGGCATTAGCATTAACAAACACGACACACATGCTGGTACATGTATTCCAATTAGCCTTTTGTAAAGTGAATCCCACTGTAAGGGTGCATGTCCTTAGGGAGGTATACAAAAATAGCTTACCGCATACTTTTAGAATACTGTGTGTTTTTGAATACTTCGTACAGAGCCAAATAATGCTGCCATTTTCCCTAATACTGCTGTCCAAATATGCGAGATATCATCCAAAATCTGCAGGACTTTACTTACAAAATGGAAGCTCATCTCTATGACTATGCAAGTTTTATCTACTTGTGTGGCATATAGGTTAGATTGCTTGAATGTTTTTTAATTGCTTTATTTGGTTGCCATGTAGCATATAACTCTCCAAACCACATAACGTAAAGCTGAGCTTGCTGTCTATGTCTGACAGTTTGAGGCTGCAAGCCCTGATAGGGTACTTATGTTGCACTACTTCATGGTTACCTGCCATTCAGAAATTATACTGTAAATGTGATTTACAGGCTACCATTTTATTCCTTGTGAAAATTAAATAATTTTCAGAGGAGATTCAGAAGAATGACAGCCTGTCATACAACACCTACATATTGGATAAAAGACATCAAGATTAAGCTTTATCACCTACATGGCCAATTCAGGAAGTGTCTACTCCACCCTTATGATAGTACATTTAAAAAACATGATGCCTGGTATGATCTGGCAAAAGAGCTGTCCTCAGTCATAGGCATGAACAGGTCAGGGCAAAAGAGCAGTCATAATTATGCTGACTTGTGGTGTAGAAACCTTAATGAGCTACATGAATAGGAAGCAGATAACAAGCAGCAATGTTCCAGGTGGTATAGTAAGTGCATGAATTATTTTTTATATTTTTGTCCTTTATCCTGTTTAAAGTTTTGAACTGATCTTGCTACTGGCAAATATTTGTCTTATACAGAGATTTCCTGTTATACTTACTCCTGTTTTCTGCCATATATTCTCATGCAATTTTATTCTGTTTATTGCACTTTGCACTTTTATATAGTGATTTTTTTCTTATATATGTGACTTACTTATCTGATGTTTTATTCTGGCTTTGCTTGTGTCTGTACTTAACTGTAAGCACCTAAATACACATGAAATTCCTTGAAATTAAACAATTTTGGAGTGAGAATATACAAGTAAGGGTGGCATGAGGGGGTGGAACCCCTCCCCCATGGGGGGCTGTAGAGAGACTTAACATATTGTGAACATAAAACTAATTACAATGTCTCACCGATTTGTTTCGTCCCATGCATACGGGGGCTTCCTCCAAGTAATATTCATTTTTGGTGGCATAAAATTTAAAACTGAAATCAGTTACTCAGATGTTACCCTAAGGAAGGATGACCAAGCTTAATGTTTTACTTCCATCATTTATTGGAAAGAAACCTTTTCCAGTTCATATTTACATTCTGACAGATGCATACCTTTTACCAAAAACGAAATGTTGTGAAAGCTCAAAGGGTGCAGTTAACCAGCTTTAATAGTTTGGACAATCGGTTTGATTTTAGAACTGGATGGAAGATCCTGTATGTATGGAATGAAAGCATTAAGTTTATTTAAATACATTTGTCAGACATCTAGACATTGTAATTGGGTTTCTGCTTTTTTAGCCTTTGCCAAACATATTTGTGGTTACCATACTGTGAACATACTTATTTTTTATATTCCATATATGTTGAAATTTCCAGTTTGCTCAAATACATATGTGTAGTGCTTAAATGTAGAATGCAATTACATTTAAAGCTCATATATTTCAGTACACCCTTGTAGAACTCCCCCAAAATAATAAGTGATGATAAACAGGACAAGTAGTGGGGGGTCTAGTCTGTGTGGTGGTGCATACAGAAAATTTCAGCAAGTGCTGTTTATGCAAAGAAAATGTATGCAAAGAAAAATTTTTGAAAAGCACTTCCATTGATCAAAGGCATTTTTTGCTGGGGGGTGAGAATCCCTGTACCTCCTCTGGGTTGGGGGTTCACCCACACATGTCCCAAACTTACTCCATGGTCATTCTCAAAGTTCAAAGTCTATTAGCACTGAAAGTGTATTCATGGATTTTACTGTGTGTATGTATGTGTGTGTGTGTGTGTGTGTGTGTGTGTGTGTGTGTGTGTGTGTGTGTGTGTGTGTGTGTGTGAATGCAATACGTATATATGTATATACATTTTCACAATCACCATCTCTTTCTTGCACATCTCTGTTAAATGAGCCATAATGCTGAGTGTGGTTAGATGAATATATACCACTGAAATTTATGCTGTCTTGTATTTAATTCAAATCACAGATCTAAATGCTGAGTTACTGGTAGTTAACAGTTTACTACTCCAGTAGCAAACACTGCATAATAAAAACAAAAATAGTAGTCCCAAAAAGGTACTATTTAACTTTTTATTGCATTTTAAAAATGTCCTTTAATTTATTACATTTTTTGGCATTATGTCTCAATGTGTATTGTTTTCTTGAAAGCATCTGCAATTTCTTTCAGTCTTTCTGTGTGTGTGTGTGTGTGTGTGTGTGTGTGTGTGTGTGTGTGTGTGCGTGTGTGTGTGTGTGTGTGTGTATGTGTGTGTATGCTCAATTTCCAAAGCATGGCTGATTAGCTCATTTATTGGGGTCTCTATTTAGGTATGTCAAGTTATGCTAGTAATGCACAGGAGACAAGGCATTACTTCATGGGTGAAGGCTAATTGCTATTCTTTGTTATATATACTGAGGGCTCATAACAGACACATTGACTAAGGCTGGACAGCTACAAAGCATCAGAGCTCATTGACAAGGTCTTCTTCAAAGTTATTAGGAAAGTTAAAGTTTTGTATACTCACTGCATGCATCCCAAGTCGTATACAGAACAGTACATGGGGCAGCATGTTACTCACAGTGATTTTGAAATCATTAATCATAACAGTGTGGACG
>NC_056745.1:946196433-946211433 GCF_019279795.1 Protopterus annectens | reverse complement strand
CAGCTTATGGTTGATGTCTTGGCTGGAAGTCAAAATATCCCAATTGTTATAAAAAACTTTCTTAATGGCCAAAGTGTCTCTACAAATTGGAATAGGAAAGGAAGAACATCTATCAACCTTAGAGTTAGGATGGCTTGTGAAACTGAGATGAGAAAGTGTACTTGACGGAGTGTTTAAATTGGAATTAGATCTGTTGTTGTGAGTAAACTGTGGAGAAATACTGGAATCTGGAGAAAAAACATATGAAATAATGGGAGGAAATCTGGCTTGTCTAGAAGTAGACACTTCATTGTATATGGACTGTAATAAAGGAACTGGATATCCTCTATTAGATAGAAAGTTGGAGAAAATGAGACTTTCATTATGGAAAGTACAGTCATCTGAAAATAAGCCTAGATAATCTAATATATTGGCCCCTGGCCATGTTGTGTTTGATAAAAGGGGGTGCATACTGTCATAATGTAAATAATTGTTTCTAAAGGTGTTCTTTCTATAAATGGTAGAAGTCCAAGAGTGAGAGTTAGAGTTATGAGATATAAATACATCTAAGAAATTAACTTGTAAGCCAATACCAGAAACTTTAAATTTTAAAAAAGGAATAGAATTTGATAAAGACTGAAGAAATTCAAAAAACTGGGATTCACTGCCCTCCCAAATAAAGAAGAGATCGTCAATGTATCTCCTATATAAATATACATGACTGAATCTTGGTAATTTATCTAACTTATCAGTTTCCCACCATGCAAGGACTAGGTTCGCAAAAGAAGGGGCTAGTTTAGTCCCCATGGCAACTCCTTTAGTTTGGTGAAAGATTTTATTAGTGAAATAGAAAAAAATGTGTTTTAATACTAAAGAAGTTAAAGTACAAATGGTCTGTATCCTGTCAAGTGAAAATGAAGAATGATTAATTAAAAAATTCTGCAAGTACAGAATACCAGTATCATGGGGAATATTAGTATATAAAGATTCGACATCTAACGTTATCAATAAAAAAGGAGAAGTTGGTGGTGGATTCAGAAAAAAAGGTTAAGGAAATCCCAAGAATCCCTTAAAAAATACGGGGACTTTTGAACTAAAGGGTTTAACAATAAATCAACTAGTTCAGCTATGCCCTCTGTTTTGGTCCTTTTATTAGATACAATATGTCTAAAGGGAGGGTTAGTGTGGTCTTTATGTATTTTTGGGATTCCAAAAAATTTTCCTAAATGTGGATTATTAACTGAAATAAAAGAGAATTCAATGTCTGAAATAAGTTTGTTTTTATGTAATTCAGCAATGGTCTTGTCAATCAATTTCTGTGCTTTATTAACTTCAGAGAGGGAAGAGGGTGAATAAAATTCACTATTACTTAAATCAACTAGTAAGGTATTAATGTAATTAGATTGTTCCATTAGAACTATGCCCGAGCCTTTGTCGGCTCTCATAATTCTGAGAGATTTATCTGAAATGAAACTGTTTAAGTCAAGTAGTTGCTGTTTGGACAAGTTAAACCATTTAATAGAACTATTCTTAGATAAAAGAGAACGTAGGTCTTTTTCACACAGTTTTGAAAAAATCTGTAATGTGTTACACAGCGGAGGATTATATAAACTCCTCTTGATCTTGATTTGTATATATACACACACACACACAAGTAATTATTTGCAAAGATGGATAGAGTGCCTCTGGTCAAAGAGTTCTACTTTACCTAGTGATGGGATGAAAAGCAATTTCAGATAATCCACATACTTTGTTTTTCAAACGGATTTGGATAAAAAGTGGAAACCATAGAAAATGACTACTGTTGAGGTGCTGACATAGAAATGATCATTATATTTACATAACATAAGAAAAGGGAGGATGGGATGCACAGGGCCTTAGTCTCATCAAGGTATCTACTTGTGCTTTGGAGTTGAGGGTTGACATAATGGTTAAGTTATTTAACTCATAGACAAGAAGTACAGGGTTTCATAATTACCAAAATAAATTGTATAAGCAAATAATGGTCCACAAGCACAGCTAGCCTAGTATTTACCTAAGGACATTTTTGCTCCATCAACACTATAGATGTTGGAGGACCTACATAAATTGCTTATACAGCTAAGCCTTTCATCCCATTCTGACTTACAAAGCCAGTTGGGCTGCTTACTGTGGCCTCTGATTTGCCATGAAGCTTAGCTAAATATGCATGCATGCATGCATGCATGTGTGACCCTTGGAGTTCTCATCATGATGAAGTCCATAGCCAAGTTAGAGCATATAGTACAGATTGTGATATGTAATACAGCAAGTATCCATGATTTAGTCTCTATATTTGCTTGCTAGACTACTATTTTTTTATTTGTTTTCAGTGATATTTCTCTAATATTTTATTGGCTGTGTTGATATTAGCAAAGCTAGCCTTTTTTTTCTTGGTAAAATTATTCAGTAGTATTGGGTGTTACTATAGTCTGGTGGGTAGTATTTCATGCCTGAAAGACCTTGGTAATCTGTTCCAGTCCTCAGCAGTGATGCCTTCTGCTTTGGGTATATATATCCTATCAGTGTCCAAAGTGGGTTTGTGTTGGATGCTCTGCTTTCTCCCCAAATCACAAAGATTTGTTGCAGGTGACCTAGTAATCACCTAAGCAAGTGTACTCACCCCAGCACCTTGAAAGGCACTCAGTCCTCCCCCAGTGTAGCTGCACATTCTCTGCTATTGCCGCTTCTGGGGATGTAGAGCGAGGCAGAGTGAAGCAAGAGTGAGTAAGATCTGTGAATAACACACACTGGCAATTTATATGTGTAGGTGGGACAAGTATAATTTACAGTACATCTCTGATACTGTGGCTGTTCTTTAGGCCTCCCACTGGAAAAGGAGGCCAGGGTGGTGCTGTTGTTGGCATTACATACATCAATATTACACATATTCCTCTATATAGATAGTATATATATATATATATATATATATATATATATATATATATATATATATATATATATATATATATATATATATATATATATATATATATATATATATATATATATATATATATATATATATATATATATATATATATATATATATATATATATATATATATATATATATATATATATATATATATATATATATATATATATATATATATATATATATCTAGATATATATATATATATATATATTTTTTTTTTTATATATATATATATATATATATATATATATATATATATATATATATATATACATGGGATCACTTCTTAATCTCGAAATACCGAAAGACCGACTTTCAGTATCTCGAGACGAATATCGTGAAAGTACAGTTAACCAAAACTACACTTTACCGAGTCTTGAATTATCGAATGTGCTGTTGAGATGGTGTGTTGTTGTTTGTGTTTGCGATGCATTGTGGTTTGGGAGTAAGATATGGTGGACGATGTCTGGCTGTGTATGCAGATTCTGGTAAGTTGCTAGTGTTTAAGGGTTTTGGGTAGGTTTATTGTTTTGTAGTGTTGTGGGAAGTTTTGGGAGTTGGGTGGGTTACATGGGTGAGTGCATGTGTGTTACTGTTGAAGGCAGTGTGTTTTTTGAATGTGTAGTGTGTGTGTGTGTGTGTGTGTGTGTGTGTGATGGTGTGTGAAGCAAGTGTAGGTTGTGTGGCAGTAGGTTATTAGAGTCTTTTGCGGAAGTGCGACCTCAGAGTTGGTATATATAATTAGCGGGGTTGGGGGCGCAGGCCCCCCCATGGGGGTGCAGGGGGTCTTGCCCCCCTGCTTATGTATAGGTTTTGTAGGTGTGTCTGTTTGGTGTTTTAGTACTGGTTTAGGGGGTGGTGGTGTTTGTTATGTTGTACTGGAGGTTATATTACAGAACTGAATGTCGCTTGCTGAAAATTAGGTATTTTGAATTTTTGGTATAATGATATTTGAGTTTCTTGATGCCATACTGAACCCTTTGGTACAAGCAACTGACTTCTACTTGAAAGATTCTTTGGAATTTTTTAATCAACTTTTCATGGCAAAAAAAAACACCCTAAATAAAAAAGTTTGCAGTTTTGTCTAAACATAGGTTAAACTCCTGGCTAGGCTTATAAGGGCCTCAGGGCCAATAGCCTAGTAACCTCATATGATCCATAAACTTATATGATCCATTTGGACTTTTATGGCTGCATACTTGTCACTCTGGATGTTGTGGCATTATACACAAACATCCCCCATTGTGAAGGCTTGGATTATTTACATCTATTTCTAAGTATGCCAATTTCCTGGCAGCTAAAATTGACACTGTCTTGAACTTAACCAGAGCTGTTCTCACTAATAATTTTTTCTAGGGTGTTGCCATGGGAACAAAAATGGCCCCTGCATATGCAAATTTAGTTCTGAATACTTGGAAACATGAAAGCTTAGTTCATATTAGTGACTTTCAATCTGTACACTTGTACAGATGTTACATTGATGATATTATTTTGTGTGGCAGGGTACACATTCAGATATGTCCACCTTCATTACGAACATCTCGGACAGCATGGCATTCCTGGATTTTGTCACCTCGGCATGTGGCTCTGAAGTTTCCTTTCTAGACACTACCATCTTGATCAATGCCAACTCAGGTTCCTTGGAATCCAATGTACATAGGAAAAATACTTACAGAAATAAATTCCTGCACTTTGACAAAGAACGTAGTATGTGGACAACTAATCAGGCTGCCCAATTAGTCAGCAGTGATGCTATGTTCCAGACAGAAACAGGATTCCTCAAACATATGTTTTAGCCAGGAATTACCTGGTGGCTTTATTTGACACCATCTATGGGGAAGTCCCTGCACTCAGACACACCAAACATAAACATATTCTCATTTATGGATTCAATTCTAATGCTACTGTGAGCCGCAATGATATTAATAGCAGATGTTGCAGTTTCCCACTACAAACAGTAGGGATATGTTTGCTGTCAGAGAAGTAATCACTAAAAATTGGAATGTAATTGCTAGTGACCAACACCTTAGGCTAGCACTTGGCAATAACCCATTGTTCACATTTGAAAATTCTCCCACCTTACAAACTACTATGTCAGCTGGAAAGTCAGGAATGTTTGCTTGTGGACACTGTAATATGCCAGCATATTTACATTGGAACTCATTATGTTTTCCCACATTGTAACTTAAAGGTCACTTTTTCTCACCATTTTGACTGTCATACTAGCTGGGTTGTGTATCATCCGTGGTGGTGCAGCGGTAGCATTGTTGCCTCACAGCAAGAGGTTCTCCCGTTTGATTCTCGACTAGAGTGCGAGGAGTGCCTTCTGTGTGGAGTCTGCATGTCCTACCCGCGGTTGGGTGGGCATTCGAAAGACCTGCGTAAATGGGCGTACCTTCGTTGAAGGTTGAACATCGAGCTGGCACCTTGGCGTTCATGAAAATCTACTGTCAATCATTAGCGGACCGGAGTTCTGCTGTGGCAACCCCTAACCGGGAAAAGCCGAAAGACAAACAAGAACAACAACTAGCTGGGTTATATATGCAGCTGTCTGCATATGCTGCAACTCTTTCTACATCAGGAAAACTAGCAGAAGACTTTCAGACCATGCGAAAGAACATTTAGCAATGATTTGAAATAAAGACTGTTCCAATTCATTAGGCAAGCACTGTATGACTTGCATAATTTTAGGTTTACGTTTAAAACCGCGAATTGCACATGTGCGAACTGTCAACTGACTTTTAGGAGCAAATTTAGAACCGCAAAAATACAAAAACATCGAAAATCATTTAGTGGATTTTTTTTTTAACATTTTCGCTGTTTTTCGAATTACACCACTGCACACATATCCCTGTGTTGTCCAACGAGCCATACACATAACAACAAACAGTATCAGTGAGCCCTTCAGCGAAAGTGCCACAAAAGTCCCGTGTTCATATTAAGGAGTGTATAGCTGCATCATATGTATTCTGTGTCATTAATCCCCCAGAAAGTGACATGATCCCCAAATAAAGAGTGACAGGATAAATACAGTCATGAGTGGGAGCAGTATTTTGCAACTAACTTCATGAATCCCCTAGGAGTGAACTCAATACGTTTTGCCAGTAGATTTGTGAATGATGCTTCCTTATCCAACAATCTCCTATGTTTTGGGGAGGAAGGCAGACATAACAAAGCCTATGTCTCAAATCATCCACATGATTTTGCTCGAGTTGCACAGCTTGTAGGATATCAAGCATGTAAAGTGTTTTTTTACCCAACAAACTACATAGCCACCTGTGCCAACCCTCATCCACATTCTGGCTATGAGGGTAGTCCATACCACAGGTATCGTATTGATTCCAAAAGGTGCAATCAAACAAAGGAGGCACTCATTCACTTGTATTACCTTTCATACCATAGCACCATGGCCTGCCATAGATGTATGTCTCCTTAAAAAAGTTACACAATGGCTTACCCTACTTTGGCATGCCCGCTTCGATCTCATTGAACGTATTACATATGTCCCCAGGTGCAACAAACGCTAATGCAGGTATCTCCTTGCACAGCATTGCAAAGGATATACTGCTTCCAAAGTGACCTGCCAAATGTAAATGCTGAATATTTCTCCACACAATTTGGCATAGATGAAACCAACAACCCTTGGTTAATGTGTTAGGCAGATGCTTCTGAATGGAATTCACCACAGCCCTTTCAAAATCAGTTAACACCATATTAGGCAGTAATCTAAATTAATTTTCTGTGCACAATTGCAAAATTATACTCCAAAATGTGTCATAACATCTCTCACGTTTGCTGGGCAATATCCCATACACAACAGGTACCACCTTTCTGTTCACTCCACCTCTCAGTGCGCAGTGTAAGGTATATACTTGTCTACATTCAGTGGTGCTGATAAGGAAGGTCCCATCTGCCGTTAGATATTCTGACTTACAAAGCATATTCAAATTATCCCTGGTAGTTATAACAACAACCTTGGTTTCACCTTCAGTATCTGCAGTGTGTTTGATAATGAAAGAACCAGTATTTAAAGGCAGCATGTCAACACTCAGCTCTCTGAGATTTTGGAAACCTTTGCACATATCCAATTTCTTCCTGTACCTCTGCCTCCTAATGGTTTGCTTAAGGGCACTGGTATTTGGTAACTCATTAACAACATTGGTAGAAGTACCGGCTAGGACTTCTGGAACTATTTTGCAGGGGTCCTCCACAGATTGCTCAGCACGACATTTTAACTGTTCTTTTACTCTCATCACCTCCCCTTGTACTACATCAGGTGCATAGTAATGTGGCATGCTTTTCATCAATCTATAGCCATTTACATCTGCTTCAGTTATGCATCTATCCTTACACCTTTCTTTATTTTTCCTTGTACAACACCAATACTGCTTGACCTGAAAAGTCTTCTCTTGGTAATGCTGATACCAGTCAACTAGCAACAATTCCCATCCCTTCTGAGGCCTACTTGTGCTGTACACTGAATTCACTTTGCCTGGTGCATAGTCCTGTGAAGTTCCTTCCCCAGCCTGTAAGACATGTAATACACATTCACTACTCTATAGTACTACACTATACAACCATATCACCTACTACACATTATACCAATTCGTATGCCATAGCAACATTACATGTTTATGCCTACTGTTAGTGTGAGACAATATGGCCAGCTGAAATTACATTTAAAGTTCACTACATATATCTCGCAAATGCATTGATAGGGATGGCACTGCAAAGTATACACATTTTCCGAACACTATGCCTGCTATATGCCAACACACTGAAATTGCTATCAATACAGAACTATAGGAATTGTTACCTCCATAGTCCTCTGATCGACAGAGCTTAAACTCTGAGCTTTGGCTAGCTGAGACCTACCTGCAATCAACTGGACGTATAAGTGAATTTAAGTAAATCTTTATCTGCACTTTTTTCAAATCATACAGCATTTAAATTGATTTACTTGTGTTGCATTGAATACTATCTAGCTGGAAGTTGTGGCTCTGTTTTTACAGTTAATGCTTGTCAGAATTTAGTGCTTGTTAGAATTCCTGCATAGCCAGTGATAAGTGGGGGTAGTTTCACTTCACTGATATTTGGTTTCTGCCTTATATAAGTGGTACATTTTGGATTATTTTCTGCTTAAACACTGAGCTTTGGCCGGCTAAGACCTACCCGCAATCAACTGGAAGTATAAGTGAATTTAAGTAAATCTTTATCTGCACTTTTTTCAAATAATACAACATTTGAATTGACTTATTTGTGTTGCATTGAATATTATCTAGCTGGAAGTTGTGGCTCTGTTTTTACAGTTAAGGCTTGTTAGAATTCCTGCATAGCCAGTGATAAGTGGGGGTAGTTTCACTTCATTGATATTCAGTTTCTGCCTTATATAAGTGGTACATTTTGGATTATTTTCTGCTTAAACTCTGAGCTTTGGCTGGCTAAGACCTACCTGCAATCAACTGGACGTATAAATGAATTTAAATAAATATTTATCTGTACTTTTTTCAAATAATACAACATTTAAACTGATTTATTTGTGTTGCACTGAATACTATCTAGCTAGAAGTTGTGGCTCTGCTTTTTCAGTTAATGCTTGTTAGAATTTAGTGCTTGTTAGAATTCCTGCATAGCCAGTGATAAGTGGGGGTAGTTTCACTTCATTGATATTCGGTTTCTGCCTTATATAAGTGGCACATTATGGATTATTTTCTGCCTAAACTCTGAGCTTTGGCCGGCTAAGACCTGCCTGCAATCAACTGGACGTATAAGTGAATTTAAGTAAATCTTTATCTGCACTTTTTTCAAATAATACAGCATTTAAATTGATTTATTTGTGTTGTATTGAATACTATCTAGCTGGAAGTTGTGGCTTTGTTTTTACAGTTAATGCTTGTCAGAATTTAATGCTTGTTAGAATTCCTGCATAGCCAGTGATAAGTGGGGGTAGTTTCACTTCACTGATATTTGGTTTCTGCCTTATATAAGTGGTACATTTTGGATTATTTTCTGCTTAAACTCTGAGCTTTGGCCGACTAAGACCTACCCGCAATCAACTGGAAGTATAAGTGAATTTAAGTAAATCTTTATCTGCACTTTTTTCAAATAATACAACATTTGAATTGACTTATTTGTGTTGCATTGAATATTATCTAGCTGGAAGTTGTGGCTCTGTTTTTACAGTTAAGGCTTGTTAGAATTCCTGCATAGCCAGTGATAAGTGGGGGTAGTTTCACTTCATTGATATTCAGTTTCTGCCTTATATAAGTGGTACATTTTGGATTATTTTCTGCTTAAACTCTGAGCTTTGGCTGGCTAAGACCTACCTGCAATCAACTGGACGTATAAATGAATTTAAATAAATATTTATCTGTACTTTTTTTAAATAATACAACATTTAAACTGATTTATTTGTGTTGCACTGAATACTATCTAGCTAGAAGTTGTGGCTCTGCTTTTTTCAGTTAATGCTTGTTAGAATTTAGTGCTTGTTAGAATTCCTGCATAGCCAGTGATAAGTGGGGGTAGTTTCACTTCATTGATATTCGGTTTCTGCCTTATATAAGTGGCACATTATGGATTATTTTCTGCCTAAACTCTGAGCTTTGGCCGGCTAAGACCTGCCTGCAATCAACTGGACGTATAAGTGAATTTAAGTAAATCTTTATCTGCACTTTTTTCAAATCATACAGCATTTAAATTGATTTATTTGTGTTTTATTGAATACTATCTAGCTGGAAGTTGTGGCTCTGTTTTTTCAGTTAATGCTTGTTAGAATTTAATGCTTGTTAGAATTCCTGCATAGCCAGTGATAAGTGGGGGTAGTTTCACTTCATTGATATTCGGTTTCTGCCTTATATAAGTGGTACATTATGGATTATTTTCTGCCTAAACTCTGAGCTTTGGCCGGCTAAGACCTGCCTGCAATCAACTGAACGTATAAGTGAATTTAAATAAATTTTTATCTGCACTTTTTTCAAATAATACAGCATTTAAATTGATGTATATATGTTGCATTGAATACTATCTAGCTGGAAGTTGTGGCTCTGTTTTTTCAGTTAGTTCCCCACCCACTCTCCTGGCTTTTATTTTGGTGTTAATCTTGGTGGCTTTGAAACTGCCTGCCCCTCTTGTTAATTTGCATTTGGATACTCCTCCTGGGCTCATCTCATTTGCTCACTCAAAAAAATTGCACTTTATTCATTTGTTTTTACTGTATTTGTGTTTCTTCCTACATTATTACTTTATTTTGCTTTTTTGTCATCTTAAAAGTACTCAATTGTATTTATTACTGCTTGGTGTAACTATCATTCTAAGCCTTTTGGTTTAAGCACTTGGGCTTCAGACCAGTTGTTTTACATTAAGAAAGTTTGTGGTTTGCACTGTTGTGGTAGGACAGGTAGCTTACGTCCTTCTAAGTTGGGAACTGCTGATTGAAGGCTCAGTGTCTCTTATTTTAAAAGTGTATTAGTTCTGGTTTAAGTACTTGGGTTTCAGGCCAGTCATTTTACATTAAGAAGGTTTGTGATCTGTACTCTTGTGGGAGGACAGGCTGGACTCTGCCCTTCTGAGCTGGGAATTTCTGGTTAGATGCTTATAGTGCCAGCATATTTGAACTGTTTCTTACTGAAATTGGTGTGCTTTGTTTGCTGCCGCATAAACTAGATTCAGGCCTGCTGAATCCAGCTTTGTTTGTATAACTTGAGCACTAATCCAGGCCTTCTTTTTTGGAGAAGGTTCCCCTGCACCCCAGTGGCAGGAGTGTGCAGTTAGAACTTGTCTGATTGAAGACTATAGGAACAGGGCTCAGTTTTGAGATTTTTTACTGGTTAATTGGGTAATTTGTTTAAAAGCCTTTTCTGATTGCTTGTAGTCATCTAAAGCTGTTTTTAAGTGTATTTTTTTACTGTTTGTAGTCATTTAAAGTTGTTTTAAGTGTATTTTTTACTGTTTTTGCCTTATCTTTTCAAAAAAAATTTCCTTGTTTCCCACCTTTCTAAGCTAGTATAGTCCAGTTTTCAGGCTAGTGCTGAATTCAGGGCTGTGTTACAATTTTCTGAGTTGCCCATACCTTACTTGGATAGAATGAGGTTTCTCTGTTCACTTGTGAGAGAGGGAGCTTTGAGCAGCCATCTGTCCCTGGAGGAGTGGTTCCAGCCCAAAAGTTAGTAGTTTATAGGCCATTTTGGGCTAATAGGCCATTTTGGGCTAATTTCTATCTCTTTCATTTCCCAGCTGTAAAAACTGCTTTTACATGGTTTTGCACATCCGGGCAGTGCCATTTAGCTCGGGCTAAATTATTCCAGGCTCCACCAAGTCTCCTCTTCAGTTTTTCCCTTGAAAGTAGTCTAACTCTCAACCTAAGCACTTAAAAAGCCTCCTACAGTTCAGCACTTTCTCAGACCTAATAGAAAGCACTAATATACCCCGATACTTGACTGCCCAGCAGGGCAAGGCTCATTATTCACCCATCACCAACCAAGCAAGTAAGCAGCTCACCCTTCTGTTTAGGTATGACCAAAGGGCAATTTCAGGTATACTCTCCAGTCCTGCTGGTGAACCTGGGTATCCTGAGGCAATGTTACAACTGCCTCATGTATACAGACAACCCTCTCCTCCTACCACAAAACATTAACATATGCGAGAGATGCAATTATATAGCTAAATTGGAGGCTAAGCTCTCTCCACCCAAGACTGGAACAGGCAGTCATAAGGAGAAGGTTAACACATGCACCACACCTCCAGCCTCACATAGTCATATTAAACCAGCAATGGCAAAAAATACACATAAATACACAAAATCATACTTGGAGGCTCTAAATAAAAACCTGCAAAAGCATCAGAGACCTCTAAAGCAGACACCCAAAGAACCTGCACCTCCATTCACAAAATAGACAACACATAAAACACAAAATCAGTGTGCCACACAATCATAGCCCTTAAGGTGAAATAACACACGTAACACACTAGTAATAAGTGATTCTATAGTCAGTCACACTGACATCCCACTCACTAGGCTGTTCAAGGAGAAGGTTACTGTTAGCTGCCTACTGGGAGCCAGAATCCACCACATAACACAAGCACTCAGGTCCCTCCAGAACAAGTACAAATATGACTCTGTCATTGTTCATGTTGTTGTGAATGACCTGAGATGTACCTCCCTGGACTACATGAAAAGAGACATGGAAAAGCTCTCTGATCATGTAGCCCAGGCAGGTATGGCCCTGATCCTGAGTAGCATCCTGCCTTCACCTAGAATGATACCGCAGTATAAAGAAAAGATGATCAATTTCAACAAATGGCTAAGCTTATGGTGTCATTCAAAGGGGATCCAGTGTCTGTCAGCCAGGGACGACATGCTTGACAAGCCTCGTTGCTTCACAAGAGACGGCTTGCACCTGTCACCCCTAGGCTTTTGAATACTGGCCAAGGCTCTTGCTGCCCCCATAGTACCTTTTTTAGGCAAGGCTCAAAAGTCAAACCCACCTCCGTAAACAGCACAAATAAAAAAATGAAGGTTATGCTACTCAACGCCAGGAGTTTAAATCTCAAAATGCATGCGCTTCAAGCACTCCTCAGTATGGAGAACGTCGACATCTGTGCAGTAACTGAAACCTGGTTCAAGGGTCCACAGAGCACCCCAGCACTACACGGCTATAACTCATACCACACATTTCAGCCACAGAACATGGACCGAAACACAAAAGGAGGGGGTGTATCCATATTCATCAAGGATACCTACACCTCCAGGTTAGTGGCACACCATGATACCTCTGAGATCATCCATGTGCAACTAACATCGGGCAAATCTGCAATGCAAATTGTGGCCTGCTACAGATCACCCTTCATGACCCAGGACCACCACTCTGCCTTTCTGGAGACAGTGGAAAACATGAAGGTCCTACCGAACACCCTGATATTGGGTA
Organism: Protopterus annectens; assembly: GCF_019279795.1. Lineage (NCBI taxonomy): Eukaryota > Metazoa > Chordata > Ceratodontiformes > Protopteridae > Protopterus > Protopterus annectens. The sequence continues at coordinate 946,198,571 of NC_056745.1, read as the reverse complement.
ATTTCAATTACCCTACTGTTAACTATGAAAACTTCTCAAGTACAAACTCCCAGGTCCAGCGCTTCCTGGAATTTATCAACTCAAATGCCCTGGATCAGTTGGTAAACTCCCCTACCAGAGGTGAAAACATATTGGACCTGGTCATCACCAACATGGGCGACAGGTGTTCCACACCGGAGGTCAACACATCACTGGTTAGATCACACCATAAACTAATCACTCTGGATGTCCGCACCACACCACATCCCCCATCCAAGGAAACCACAGTGAAAAACTTTTCTATAGCAAACTTCACCTTACTTAAGACAGAGGTGGTACGTTTCACAGCCCCCCATGCTAAAGGATAACAGTGTCCAAGATGCAGGAACCTTTACAAATGCACTGTATGAGCACCTATAAGGATGCATGGATCTTGCCATCCCTAGCAAAACCAAGACTCACTCCCCTAGGGGAAGGCAATCAGCCTGGTGGACCCCTGCCATAAACAGGCTATACAATAGAAGGAGGAAACTAGTTCAGAAAAAAAGCAAATCCCAAGAAGGAAAGACATCCCTGATCAGTATCAGTAAGAAACTAAGGTCCCTCATAAAATCATCCAAGGCTAACTTCGAAAGAAAAATAGCCAAGAATTCGAAAGATAACCACAAAGCCTTCTTTAGCTATGTCAAGAATCTAAGTGGCAACTCACAGATATGCTCAGAGCTAGTGCAAAATAGCACTAAATATACTGAACCTACTGATATTGCCAACATCCTGGCAGATAGATTCAGTGCAAACTTCACCTCCCTCTCACCCCCAAAAGGGCCCACGACAATACCGGAAAAGTGTAGTGTCCCGGAAATCACAGACGCACAGGTGAAAACAGCCCTTTCAAAAGCCAAAAGCACAGCATCAATGGGGCCAGATGGTGTCCCAGACTGCATCTTGCATGAACTACAGAATCAACTAACCCCCCATCTAAACACACTGTTCAACCTCAGCCTCTCCTCAGGCTATGTGCCCATAGAATGGCGAACAGCAATGGTTATTCCACTCCACAAAGGAGGGGCCACAACTGACCCTGGTAACTATCGCCCATAAGCCTGACTAGCCTGGTCTGCAAGGGTATGGAGTGCATCATCATGGAACTCATTAACAAAGACATTGGGAACCTCCAAACACTTGACCCGACCCAGATCAGCTTTGTTAAGGGCAGATCATGCCTACTAAACCTGGTTGACTTCTTCAAGACAGTCACGAAGGCCATAGATGAAGGGAAGGTGGTACACATAGCCTACCTTGATCTCGCCAAGGCTTTTGACACCATTCCCCACTAATGAATTATAGAAAAACTCAACAGCTTGAACATAAACCCCTACATCATGAGATGGGTTGCCAACTGGCTTACAGACAGAACTGACATGGTAAGAATAGCGGGCTCCAGGTCTGAGTTTAAACCAATCACAAGTGGTGTCCTACAAGGCTCGGTCCTGGGACCCCTACTGTTCGGCATATACTTCTCAGAAGTACGGGCAAACACAGGACTATGGCTAACCAAGTTCGCAGATGACTGCAAACTGGGAGCCATAATTGACTCTCCAGCTGACACGGACATTCTCCAAAAGGGCCTTACTGAGACGGACATCTGGTGTCAAAGTCATGGTCTCAAGCTAAATGCCAAAAAATGCATAGTCATCCTGTTTGGGGAAAAACAAAACACCCATGAATTACCACATAGGTGGCAGCCCCCTTAATACAGAAGAGGTAATAAGAGATCTGGGGACCCAGATAGATAGTAATCTCTCCTTTGACAAATCATATTGCCAAAGTAGTTAGGAAATCTGTCTATGTAGCCCATCTAATTACTAAAGGGTTCTCATCAAGAAATAAAGAGGTTATATTGCCCCTCTACTCGCCACTCATCAGACCCATCATAGAGTACAATGCCCCATTTGGGATGTACCTCACAAGACTCTTCCAACAGCTGGAAAGACCACAAAAGTACCTCACCAAGAGGATTACTGGCCTCAGACATATGCCCTATGCAGCCCGACTGGAAAAACTCTGGCTGTACTCACTGGCATATCGCTTACTCAGAGGTGATCTCTGCCTGACTTACAAAGCCATGCCCAACTCAGAATTGATGGACATGCTCCACC
>NC_056745.1:946178933-946193933 GCF_019279795.1 Protopterus annectens | reverse complement strand
TGTACACATGCAGGGGGCGTGTCTGAGAGCAGAGCTCTCAGAATATACACACCCCTGAAATATAGAACAGCAGTGTAGGAGTAAGAATGAATGAGACTGCTCATAGGTATTTGCATACCCCCAGCAACATCCCCCAAGTGTACAAGAGCAATAGTTAAAACATTTAAATATAAAGAATTTTTTTTTATGAAACAGATCATATTTAACCATAGGTGCTCGGGTTTGCCCATTGCTTAGCTACGGTTAATGCAACTTAAATGGCACAAGAGGATAAAAAGCAAGATATATACAAATGAGGCAGTACACTAATAGTGTAGTGGGCAGAACATTTGCCTTATGAGCAGTCATTCCCAGTTCGAGTCCCACTCCAGTATAATCCATTTCCCATGTCAAATCACTTTATGATCAATTTATTTTGTTGCATAACCAACGACATAACATATATTTGTGAACTGGAGTACTGCATGAAATGCAGATGTGAGGTGTCATTGTCATAATGTTGCAAAGTCCACAGATAATCAGAAATGCCCCATGCAGTATATGTACATAGGAATCAGGGATACAAATGGAAATTAAACTGTGTAATGAATGATAAACCATACAGTTGCCAAATCTTCCACCTGTCCAAGAACCATTAGACATTACTGTCTAAATTAGTGTGGTGGTAAGCGGGTGTATGCACTAGTATGTAAGAGTAAGCATAGTTACGCAGTAGCAAGCGGGAGTAAGCATATTTAAGTAGTAGTAAGTGGGTTTAAGCCTGTTTGCACAGTGGTAAGCAATGCGCACACAGGTTAAGCAATATTGAAGCTAACACTCTGTAAGCATATGTAACCAGAGGTTAGCATTGCTTACCTTCACGCAAACCCATGCAAACTCGCTTACAATTGCCTTACTCAATCTGTATGCATCAGCTGCTGTTCCGGCCAGAAACAAAATAAACAGCCTTTGCAGGTCTTGAACCCAGAATGCTGTACATTATAGTCACAGTAGTTCACCAATAAGCCATCACAGCAGTATATAAGATTGAGGTTTCATCAAACAGATCCTCACTGTAGGAAATACAAATTGAACATGTGAAAGGAATCTATATACAGTTTTATATTGTATAACCTACTACAGAACATAAATATGTGAACTGGAGTACTGCATTAAGCTCAGATATGAGGTGTCATTGTAATAAAGTGTTGAAATCCCCTAATAAACACAAGGATCCCATACAGTGTACATACACATGAATCATGGATGCCAAACACATATATAACATGTAATGAATAATAAATCAATGCCACAATGCAAATATAATGCAACTTAAATATTAAGCAACGCTAAGCATTGCACAGCCCAGCTTAGTAGGTGTAAGCAATGTGTAGGCCAGCTAACTCAGTCTGCCCATTGGTATACCCTTTTAAGCAATGCCAACCTTAGGTAAGCAGGTCTGCCCATAGTTTAGCCTTTTCAAAACCATCCGATCACGGCAAAGTGTGTGAAATCGGCCCTATTTAAACCCACAAGGTGGGAATATATCTCATAACTGGTTGTAGCTTCCCCTTGTAGGCACTATGTCTGGAATGGGAGAGGGTGTGCACTTTCGGGCGCAGTGCTGGGGCATCCAGGAGTCCAGAGTCATAGCAGGACTCCTTGTGAAAGACCATGATATGCGACTGCTGCAGGGCCAGTGCCAGGGTTTCCAATACAAAGCAGAAGCCTGGGACCATCTCGCCTGTGACCTCACCAGTGCCACTGGCATACCCCAAACTGGTGAGCAGGTCAGGCATCACTATACTGACCTGAAGTGGAGAAAGGGGGATCTCTTCGATCAGTGGATCCAAGAGGCTAGGATGACAAGGGAAGTCCCAGCCATGTGTAAGTATCAGTCCACTACCTGTTTAATAATTGTCAGCTCATGTATATTATGGATAGGTATGGCTAAATATTCCTCTTATGTCTTTCACAGCAGCAGGTGAGCGGGCTATGAACCAGGAAGCCCATGGCTGTAGGTTGCGACGCAAGGCAGGTTGTTAATACTCTTGCATGTACTGTCATAGGAAATAAATCTAAAAGTAGTAGTAGTACGTTAATTGCCTGTATAAAACCTGTATTGTTTAAGGCATGTACTGCATACACCAGAGAATAGGGCAGGAAGAGTCTCATATAGGTTGTATGTAATTAAAAGCATAATAGCCTGACAATTAAGGCCTAACTGCTGGACTGCATGTATTCACTCTGGTATCATATGGTAATGTAGAGTTGCAATCATTTACTAGTACTGTTGTAGTTACCCACATTGTGCTACATAAATAAATTGTGTAGGAATGTCTGTATATGGCTGTTGTAATCCCAAGAGGTCAAATAGTACAACTGAGAGAGACTTAGAAAACGGAAAAGACAGACAACAAAATCCAAATATCACACTCAACTGCGAAGTGAACTACAGCCAACACACTAGTAATAGGTGACTCTATAGTCAAGCACACCGACGTCCCACTCACTAGGTTGAACAAGGAGAAAGTTACTGTTAGCTGCCTGTCAAGTGCCAGGATCTGCCACATAACACAAGCACTCAGGTCACTCCAGAACAAGTACAAATATGACTCTGTCATTGTCCATGTTGGTGTGAATGACCTGAGCCGTACCTCCTTGGACTACATGAAAAGACACATGGAGGAGCCCTCTGATCATGTAGCCCAGGCCAGTATGACCCTGACCCTGAGTAGCATCCTGCCCTCATCAAGAATGATACCACTGTATAGAGAAAATATTATCAATTTCAACAATTGGCTAAGCTTTTGGTGTCATTCAAAGGGGATCCAGTGTCTGTCAGCCTGGGATGACATGCTCGACAAGCCACGCTGCTTCACTAGAGACGGCTTGCACCTGTCACCCTTAGGCTTTCGAATACTAGCCAAGGCTCTTGCCACCTCCATAGTGCCTTTTTTAGGCAAGGCTCAAAAGACAAACCCACCACCGTAAATAGTGCAAGTAACAAAAAACTGAGGGTAATGCTACTCAATGCCAGAAGTCTAAACCTCAAAATGCACGCACTCAACGCACTCCTCAGTATGGAGAAAATCGATATATGTGCAGTAACAGAAACCTAGTTTAAGGCTCCAGAGAGCATCCCAGCACTACCAGGCTACAACTCATACCATACATTTCGGCCACAAAACCCGGACCGAAATACAAAAGGCGGGGGAGTATCCATATTCATCAAGGATACCCACACCTCCAGGTTAGTGGCACAGCATGATGCTTCAGAGATCATTCACGTGCAACTAACAATGGGCAAAACTGCTATTCAAATTATAGCTTGCTACAGATCACCCACCATGTCCCACGACCCCCACTTCACATTCCTGGAAACACTGGGAAACATAAAGGTCCTAACAGACACCCTGATAGTGGGTGATTTCAATTACCCAAACATTAACTGGGAGAACTACTCAAGTACAAACACCCTTGCTCAACATTTCCTAGAATTTATAAACTCAAACGCCCTAGATCAACTGGTCAACACCCCCACCAGAGGTGACAACATATTGGACCTGGTCATCACCAACATGGGTGTTAAGAAAATGTATAACTGCAATGTGCAAGCTTAGATGCATTTAGGGTTAAAAAGAAATTAATATGTTTGTTCTGCTTATTCTGTGTGAAATATGTGCAGCTGCAGAAAACCTTGATAAGAGAACAATTGACGCTTGAAAGTTTACCATCGTCAGCAGAATGTGTATTGAGGCCAGGGTTGTATCTTGACCCTGGGCAAATGTATCATATCAAGAACTGAACAGCTGAAGAAATGTAAGAAACAAAGGAGGGCTGAAATTAGCCCAAGGCCAGGTTGCTTTTCTCAAACATGTTTTGCAAGACAGCAATTTTCTGACCATGTCAGCAGTAAATCTAGCAATGTCTTCTTTTCTGACCATGTCAGCAGTTAAACTAACAATATTTTCTTGTGTACATGCAGAGAACTATATAAGAATAGCATGCTGAACCATGGAAAAGCAGACAAACCTTGTATCTACATGCTTTGTCTCCTTGCTGCAAGTAATAAAGGGTGCCTTACTTGAACCTTACGTGCATTGATCTTAGTGTTTTCTTTAACAGATTGGTCCTTCGAGCCGGAACCCTCTCTTCACCACGGATCAGATGGCCAGGTGGCTGAAATCGTACGGGGAAGAAACCAAATTGGTTCTTCTACAGCATAAAGACCTCCAACTGAATTGTTGTCAAAAGAGGCCAGTCACCTTCTGATCTGCAACTGAAGGATGGGTTTTCTGCGAATCAGTGATCAATCATGTGGGCTCAGGTAAGGTGAATCTACTTTTTCTGTTTCAAGATCAGGGATTAGATGTGTATTGTTTCTGTCAGATTGTATTTTCTTATAGTCAGGGATAGAAAAAGGTACAGTCTTGTCATAGATCAGGTGAAACAGATCAATAGGCTTTAGACAGTCATTCTGAAGAGACTATAACAAAATCCGTGGTACACGTAAAAATCTGAAGGCATCAGATAATATTTTCTGTACAGTCTACATAGCAAACAAAAATAGGGAAAATGGGTAATAATTGTGAAAAAACACCCGGAAACCCACCGTTGATGGAAGATGCAAAATACATGCAGTCGCAGCGAGCAGACGTTAGATATTTTTCAAAATGGATTATTAGGTATGACTTTGATGGGAAATTAGAAAAGTCCTCACTTATCAAGCTTATGAAGCAACTCAAAACCGATTCTAAGGGTCAAGTAAAAAAGCAACGACAGTTAGGAATTCCCCAGGCACACAGGTGGCTGGAGGAAGCAAACCGCAGAGACCAAAAGAACAAAGATTCGAAGGCAATGTTTTTAGATAAGGAAGACAATAACTTGGTAATGGCATTGGTACCTCTGCCTCCCCCTCCTTTACCAGAATACGGAACAAGTGGACAGGTTGATCCACCCCCATTATATCCTATGCTCATTGGAGACAGGGACAGCTTAAAACTGAAATTAACTAAAGTTAGGGATCCCATCGGAACTAGGTCCCAAACAAAGGCAAATAATCAAGAAGAAGGCTCTGAATTATGACAGGTAGCTAGGGATATATGACCTGTAGAAGAAGAAATATGCCCACTCATAGAAGTTCCGAACCCTCAGGCAGGATAGGAAGATCAGACTCCAACTATCTTAGTGTATAGACCTTGGACTCCATAAGATATCCGGAAAGCTACAGAAGGGATTCCCCACCCGAAACTTAACTTCAGAAAATTTTCAAAGATTTACAAAGAATGAGGCTGAGTTATAACTTGAATGGGGAAGAGATAGAAAACGTAGTTCAACAGATTGTAGGACCAGATTGGTACATGATTTGTGGCAGCTGGAATCCTCGTGACGCTGCACAAAACCCCCTCCCACATAGCAGCGCAGAATTAGACACTAGAGTGAAGGGACTTACAGACCGCATCTCTGAGAAATGGAAACCTAGGGCAGACTGGACTTGCAATAATCAATGTGTCCAGCAGGAGGGTGAATCAACTGACCGATACTTTGCTAGGCTGTTAGAATGTTTTAACAACCACTGTGGAATGCAGGTTCCTGAAGATCAAAAACAAGATTCCTCATATGAACAGCAGCTGAAGAATGCATTTCTAAAAGGTAGTAGTACACCTATAAGCAGTTTCATTACAAAACACATGGTCGACCATCGAATGAGCAGATTACACTCACTACTTGAATATGCTAGACATGCTGAAAGGCATTTTAATAGCAAAAAGAAAAAGAAAACTCAGGTATTTTCCGTAGAAGAAGGAGCAGAAGTTTATGTACTGCACCCTGGGAAAAAGGGCAAGAAAAACACACAGGGAGGTAAGCAGTCTGATCAGCAATCAGAAGACTTTGAAGGACGTAAGAAAATGGGAGAATGTTTTAAATGTGGTAAAAAGGGACATTTAGCAAGGGATTGCAGGAAAAATAAGAAGGTTACAACGGAAGACAAGGAAGGTGAGGAATGACTATATGATAGTCAGGAATCACTAGAAGAAACCGGTACAGAAAGGACAGACAAGGATTTGAAAAGGGAAATAGAGGAAGTACAGGAAATTAATGACGATACAGAAGAAGATGAAGTACTAGACTTGGCTTTATTGAGCTTGGAGCTCTGTTTAGCAGATACAAAACCAGAAGTTACACTTTTGGTTGAAGGCAGTGAGGTTAAAATTTTGTGTGATTCAGGGGCATCACGGACCCTGATACACCCCTCCAAATTACCAGACAATTCAGGGTCATCTGATTACATATTGGTCAAAGCAGCGAATGGGCAGCTATACCGGGAGCCCCTCTCCAGCAATATCACCATAACAGATCCTGTTTCAGGATTAACACAAATAAGTACGATTGTAGTTTCTGCGAAATGCCCAGTAAATCTCTTGGGCAGGGATCTTATGCAGTTGTTTGGCATAGTGGTTCCAACTATGCAGGGCATGGAAGCGCAGTGACAAACTGACACTTTTATGGTTTAGTCGGGGAGTGAAACGTTTTATTGGTACAGCCAGGACCTGGTTACGACTGGTCCAGGGACTGTGACCAAAGAACTGATGAACATAGCCGTCAGTAAGTTTCCCTCCCAGGACATTGATAAACAGCACCTGCTGCATTGCACCCTGTATTTTTGTAAGACACCAGGGCCTGATAATGAGTATGAAAAATAATTATTTAAGCATCGTACAAACAGATTGGTACTAAGAAACTTATACTGGGACGCAGAAGGGAATAGTGTAGCCAGCTGTTCGCTGCCCCAGGAGTTTTTGACACTTTATAAATCCAATCGACTACCACATGTAAGTTTAACCAAAAATAAAAACATACGGTGGGCAGACCTAGGGGAGAGAGCTACAAGATGGGAAAAACAAACAGAACTGGAGTTGTCAGGACAGGGAATACAAGTGCAAAAATTGAATTGGGTAACTCAAGCCAACCCAGCTGTACATTTGCAGTCTTGTGAAGATAGCTGATGGGTACTCCTGTTGACGGAAGAAGAAAACACCTTGCGGGGTATACCAGAGACCCTCTGGTCAACAGGGAAATCAGATGTAGGACTTATCCATATGGCAGGACCAGTTAGTATCACACTAAAGTCAGCGTTTAGACCACAAAAGAGACAGTATCCCTTAAGAAAAGATGCAGAGGCAGGAATAAAACCTATCATAGCAGCATTACTTAAGGGTGGGGTGCTAGTGGAATCTCCTGATTCCCCGTGTAATACACCTTTATTTCCAGTTAAAAAAGCCAATGGAGAGTGGCATATGGTCCAGGATTTACAAGCTGTAAATGATGCCATAATACCAAGGGCACCTATAGTGCCAGATCCACACACCCTGTTAAATGATTTAAAACCTGAGCATAAGTATTTTTCTGTGGTAGATATCAGTAATGCATTCTTTTCAATTCCAGTACACCCAGATAGCCAGTATTGGTTTGCATTCACATTTCAGGGAAAAAGATACACATACACATGACTGCCACAGGGATATTGTGAGAGCCCTACAATATTCTCGCAAGAAATGTCAAGCAACTTGGCAAGGTTTAATCTGCCAAAGGGTAGTCAGGTCTTACTTTATGTTGATGACATTTTGTTAGCGGCCCCCACCCTGCAGGATTATAGGGAAGATACCGCAGCACTTCTACGATTCTTAGCTGCTGAGGTACATAAAGTAAACAAGGACAAACTGCAGCTGTGGAAAAGACAGGTAAAGTACTTGGGATATGTAATATCCAAGGGAGGTAGAACTTTAGATGAGGACAGAAAAGTGGCAATCTTGCAGGCACCAAAGCCTACCACCAAGAAGGAAATGATGTCCTTCTTGGGAACAACAAATTTCTGTCGAAGCTGGATTCCAAACCATGTCTTGAAATCTGCACCCTTAACTGACCTCATATATAAGACACTGATGGCAGCACAGGATTCGTTACAATGGACATCAGAGGCAGAATTTGCTTTTTGTAAACTGGAACAATTGATAGCATCCTCTCTAGTTCTGGGATTGCCAAACTATTATAAACGTTTTTTCCAGACTGTAGATTGCAAGCAGGGTTATATGAATCAGTACTAACACAACAACATGAGGATAAGCAATGTCCCATAGCTTACTATTCATCACAATTAGACCCAGTAGCACGATCCTTGCCACACTGTGTACAGGCAGTAGTCGTGGCAGCAATGGCAGTGCAGGCTTCAGCTTCAGTAGTCTTGTTTCTCCCACTCACTCTAAGGGTACCTTATGCAGTCGCGATTATTTTATTACAAGAAAAAGTAGCATATCTCTCTCCTGCTAGGCATCTCTCCTACATGACCATATTGTTGAGCCAACCTCATATGACAATTGAACGATGTATGACCTTAAACCCTTCTACCCTGCTCCCAACTCCTGCAGACGGCACACCACATCGCTGCCTGAAAATAATCGAGCAGAAGACATTACCTAGGAAAGACCTCACGGATGTCCCCTTGGATAATGCCGAGGTGACATACTACATGGATGGCTCGTGCAAAAGGGGCCCTGCAGGACAGAACCTAGTAGGATATGCAGTAGTCTCTGATACTGAAGTTATAGAAGCAAAATCTTTACCGTATCATTTATCTGCACAGGCAGCAGAATTGATTGCTCTGACACGAGCATGTACCTTAGCAAAGAATAAGTGTGTAAACATCTTCACTGATAGTCAATACGCTTTTTCCACTGTACATGTGTTTGCACAACAGTGGAAAAACCGAGGAATGATAACATCTACTGGCAAACCTATAAATCATGCGCAGCTTATTTTAGATCTCTTAGAATCCATTCAATTACCTCGAAGGGTAGCTATTTGCAAATGTACAGCTCATACTAAACAACAGGACATAATTTCAAAAGGTAATGCGAGAGCTAATGCAGCTGCAAAACAGGCAGCTACAGAGGTATTCCTTCTAGATAAGGAATTACAACCCTCTGAAACCTTGAATTTAGATATGTTAAAAACAATGCAGACACTCACTACGCAAGCAGAAAAACAGCAATGGATAAGACGAGGAGCAATCCTCGAGAAGGGGCTGTACATCTCTAAGGAGGGAAAACCAATATTACCCTCTAACCTGTTCCGCTATGCGGCATTGTTGAGCCATGGGCAGTGCCATGTCTCAACAGGGGGGATGGTACAGCTGGTGAACCAGGTGTTCACAACATACGGATTTACAAACTATTTTAAAAACTTTTGTTTAATGTGTCACATCTGTAACAAACACCATGCACAGGGGAGATAAAGCCTAAGCAAGGGAGTTTTCCCACACCACCATATCCGTTTCACACTATCTGTATGGATTTCATAGAACTAAACAAATGTGAAAACAAGAAGTACTGCCTTGTCATTATAGATATGTTCTCCAGGTGGGTGGAAGCTTTTCCAACCAAAAATCCAGATGCAGCTACAGTAGCAAAGGTACTTGTTAAGGAAATTATTCCTAGGTTTGGCATTCCGGAGAGAATATATAATGACAACGGAACGCACTTTGTAAATCAAACCATACAGCAGCTGAGTAAGTTTTTTGGTATCTCTCTAAAAAATCATTGTGCATATCATCCACAGTCTACAGAGCTGGTTGAAAGGCATAATGGTATACTAAAAAGCAAACTGAGGAAATTGATAGCTGAAATTGGGAAAACCTGGCTGTATTGTTTGCCCCTAGCACTATTAAACATGAGAACAGTTCCCTCAGTAAAGGGCCTGACCCCATATGAAAAGTTGTATGGGAGAGCATACTATACACCCCAGTGGAAACCTCTCATGTCACTAAGTCAGGAAGCTGATTTTACGTTAGCTGAATACATGAAAAAACTGTTAAATTTTAAACATCTGTTGCAGTCTAATTCTGTTTTAGGTTCGGAACAAACTAGGACACCAGAAGTAGCAGTGACACCAGGAGACTGGGTGTGGATCAAGATTGTGAAGAGAAAAAACTGGGCGTCACCAAAGTGGGAAGGTCCCTACCAGGTACTTCTGTCAAAACCAACTGCAGTTAAGATCGCAGAGCGGGCTTTGTGGATCCATCTGACACACTGCAAGCTAGTAAAAGACTTTGAGTTGGGTAAAGATCTTACCTCTCCACCGGGACCCTAAGCACAAAGTCTGGCTACAAAGGGGGGTCAGATCAATAACAATTGGCTCACCTCAACCCCAGTGAAGCAACCATCGGTGCTGAAGGTCCTATTAGGGAAGAGAGTAAGATCAACAGAACCCAAAAATGAAGGCTGATTTCCATCCCTTTGGGAAGAATGGAGAATATAAGGGCAATATGGAGCAACCATTCCCGCAGAAATATTGCACGACCATCGTATTGGCCATCATGGTAACAGTAATCCTTTTGTTATGGCCGTTTCTCTTCTCTGCTACACAAGTAGAACTAAGTAAGTATGCAGAGTGGCACCCGAATTTCAATACTTACCAGGCAATCAAATACGTGTATGCTGAAACTTTCAATATATCGAATTGCTGGGTCTGCACAACCCTACCAATGGCATAGGGGGGATTGCTGCTAACTTCTGTTCCCCTAGGGGCTAATAACACCTGGGAAAATCTAATTCATGATACATCAGATGTCACGTCTAAAGATAAGGTAGCATTACACTTGGCTATTTGTCAAAATGGAACTGTGTGTTTTCATAAGAACGATACAGTCAAGGTAGGATGGAGCCATTGCAATGCAACAGTTCCCTATGGATGCTACACTAAACCTAATAATACCAGATCTTATTGCAACACGAACTATGCCTCATTTTGTGAATTGATGCATAAAACAATCGAGGAAGTAAAACGTGATTCTGTTCTATACAAACAACTGTCCATAATTGACAAAAAAATGTTCCATGCAGGACAAGGGTATATTCATAGTAAAGTTACCACCAAAGTAGAAAATTGCTACTTCATATGTGGAAAAAAGGCATATAAATGGCTACCTGAGAACTGGTCCAGTAGCTGTTTTTTGGGGAACCTGGTTCCGGCCATACGACACACGGCAGTTTTACCTCAAGGGAAAATTTGGAATGTCTGAGAAATTAAGAAACCTGCTAATCCAGTGGGACAAATCAATGCACCTTGGAAATACCATCATGACTTAGGCCCTGGAAATAACAAAGGACTATCGCACATGGATCTGGGTGATGATGTCATATCGTGGGCAGGCATATTACCAGGATATGGAGCAACAAAATTGATCTGGGAGCTGAGAAAACTATCTAAACTTCTTGAAATAATCAGTAATGCAACCTTTTTTGCCCTAGAATTGGTAACCGATGAACTGACTGCCATGAGAACAGTGGTGCTTCAAAATCGCATGGCTCTTGACTTCACTCTAGCGGTGAAAGGAGGTATGTGCACTTTAATCCAGGAGGAGTGCGGTTCATATATTCCTGACAACAAACATGAGATAGACAACCATCTTGAAGTAATTCAGCAGGTGTCGGCCATGACCAAACCAGGACCAAACCCATTGACGGACTTTTTCCAAAAATGGTTCGGGGGTTGGGGCAGCATCCTGGTGAACATTCTGATTGCCATCTGTGTAGGAATAGTCTTACTGATGGTGTGTGGATGCTGCTGCATCCCCTGTATGAAAGGACTAGTTAAGAATATAGTAGATGTTTCAGTTTCAGAAACTTTATACCAAGATGCTGAATTCGAGGAATTACTTAAAACTGAAAAAAAATGCTTTCACAGGCTTAAAATGAATGACTGTCTAACTGCAAATCCTAAGTAGGAAATGGTTATATGAAAAAAAAACTGTTTATGCTTGTTTTGAAGGTAGAATAAAGTATTAAAAGGGGGGAAATGTTAAGAAAATGTATAACTGCAATGTGCAAGCTTAGATGCATTTAGGGTTAAAAAGAAATGAATACGTTTATTCTGCTTATTCTGTGTGAAATATGTGCAGCTGCAGAAAACCTTGATAACAGAACAATTGACACTTGAAAGTCTACCATGGTCAGCAGAATGTGTATTGAGGCCAGGGTTGTATCTTGACCCTGGGCAAATGTATCATATCAAGAATTGAACAGCAGAAGAAATGTAAGAAACAAAGGAGGGCTGAAATTAGCCTAAGGCAAGGTTGTTTTTCTCAAACGTGTTTTGCAAGACAGCAATTTTCTGACCATGCCAGTAGTAAATCTAACAATGTCTTATTTTCTGACCATGTCAGCAGTTAAACTAACAATATTTTCTTGTGTACATGCAGAGAACTTTATAAGAATAGCATGCTGAACCATGGAAAAGCAGACAAACCTTGTATCTACATGCTTTGTCTCCTTGCTGCAAGTAATAAAGGGTGCCTTACTTGAACCTTACGTGCATTGATCTTAATGTTTTCTTTAACAATGGGTCACCAGTATTCCACACCGGATGTCAACCCTCGTTGGTTAGATCTGACCATAAACTAATCACTTTGGATATCCACATTCTGCCACCACACCCAGTCAAAGAAACCACTGTGAAAAACTTTTGAAAAGCAAACTTCACATCACTTAAGACAGAGGTGGGAAGTTTTAAAGCCCCCATGCTAAAAGATAATGCTGTCCAAGCTGCAAAATCCTTTACTAACGCACTCTACGGGCACCTACAAGAATGCATGGATCATGCTATCCCAAACACAACCAAGACTCACTCCTCCAAGAAAAGGAAACCAGTTTGGTGGACTCCTGCCTTAAACAAGTTATACAATAGAAGGAGGAAACTAGTACAGAAAAGAATAAAATCCCAAGAAGGGAATACATCTCTGATCAGTATCAGCAAGAAACTACGTTCCCTCATAAAATCATCCAAGGCTAGCTTCGAAAGAAAAATTGGCATGGACTCCAAGGATAACCAGAAGGCATTCTTTAGCTATGTCAAGAATCTAAGTGGCAATTCTCAGATCTGCTCGCAGTTAGTGCAGAATGGCATAAAATACACTGAACCAACCAATATAACCAACATCCTGGCAGACAGGTTCAGTGCAAACTTCACCCCCCCTCTCACCCGCAAAAGGGCCCATAACTGTACCAGAAGAATGTAGTGCCCCTGAAATCACAGACACTTAGGTTAAAACAGCCCTCTCCAAAGACAAAAACACAGCATCAATGGGACCGGATGGTGTCCCAGGCTGCGTCCTACATGAGCTCAAAGATGAACTAACCCCTCACCTAAACACACTGTTTAAACTCAGCCTCTCCACAAGCTATGTGCCCACAGAGTGGTGCACAGCAACGGTTAAGGTGGAGCCACAATGGACACCAGGAACTATCGCCCTATAAGCCTGACTAGCTTGGTCTTCAAAGCTATGGAGTGCACCATCATCATGGATCTCATTAACAGAGACATTGGGAACCTCTAAACACTGGACCCTACCCAGTTTGGTTTTGTTAAGGGCAGATCATGCCTCCTAAACCTGGTGGACTTCTTTGAGGCAGTTACTAAGGCTATAGATGAGGGAAAGGCGGTCCACACAGCCTACCTAGACCTTGCAAAGGCCTTCAAAACCATTCCCCACTCAGGTTTTATAGACAAGCTCATCAGACTGAACATAAACCCCTATGTCATGAGATGGCTTGCCAACTGGCTCGCGGACAGAACCCACATGGTAAGAGTTGTGGGAGCTAGGTCTGACTCTAAACCTGATACAAGTGGCGTTCCCCAGGGCTCAGTCCTACGACCTCTCCTGTTCGGCATATACTTCTCAGAGGTACAGGCAAGCACAGGAGGACTATGGCTGACCAAGTTCGCAGACGACTGCGAACTAGGGGCTATAATTGACTCTCCGGCTGACACAGACATCCTTCAAAAGTATCTCACTGAGACAGATACCTGGTGTCAAAACCATGGCCACAAGCTAAATGTCAAAAAGTGCAAAGTCATCCCCTTTGGAAAAAACAAAGTACCCACAAACTATCCCATAGGTGGTAGCCCCCTAAATACGGAAGATGTAATAAGGGATCTGGGGACCCAAGTAGATAGTAACCTCTCCTCTGATGATCACATTGCCAAATTGGTTAGAAAATCTTTCTATGTGGTCCACCTAATTACAAAAGGTTTGCATCAAGATCGAAAAAGGTCATTGGGCCCCTCTACGCATCACTCATCAGATCCATCATAGAGTACACTGCCCCATTTGAGATGTACCTTACAAGACACCTGCAACAACTGGAAAGACCACAGAAGTACTTCACCAAGAGGATCACTGACCTCAAGCAGATACCCTATGCAGCTCAACTGAAGAAACTCCAGCTGTACTCGATTGCATAACGTCTACTCAGGGGTGATCTCTGCCTGACATACAAGGCCATATCCAACCCAGAATTGATGGACATGCTCCACCTAAAGAAAACCATATCCCCTCGAGCCAGATGCTCCAGTGATGTAAACCTCAACACAACAATAAATAGGATGTGCTGGTGGGATAGATTCCTGTCCCAGAGACTTCCCATGCTCTGGAACAAGATTCCAATCTACATTAGGCAGAGCTCCTCGCTAACCCTCTTCGAGAGAAACCTTGACGAGGGGATGGGAAACAGAATGTTTACCCCAGGGATCACTTCAATGGCTCTACTGGACAGAGGCACAGGGAACTAATCTAAGGGGACAGCAAAAGCCAACACATTCCGGCTAGGCTTAGAAATGCCTTCGGGCAGATAGCCTAGTACCTACCTATGAACCTATGAACTGTTGTATTTTTTGCACATACAGCCATGGTTCTAATCCTGGGAGTGGTAGTAGGCTGTATGCAGAATCATACCCCACAAGTGTACAGAAATGTCCAGAATGTCCAGTAAATCAGCCCATAGCTGCTGCTTGTCACCCTGTCCCCCTGGCAAACTAGTGGGGTGATCCCAGATATTTAGGCAGCAAACAAGACATACAACTGATTACCAGACATCTATAACAACAAACCTGTCACTCTAGCAACCCCCCAAAATGTTATGAGAGTAAGTAGCCAAGTATGTCCCATCTCCACTCCTGTGTTGT
>NC_056745.1:945808933-945848933 GCF_019279795.1 Protopterus annectens | reverse complement strand
CCATTGTTAAAAAACTTCAAGAAGAATCAAAGTAGCATCCCTGTCAAGATGATCTGCCAGTAATTGAATCAATGTATTTAGCCTGACTGGGGACTGAGAATGATTGTAAGTGACCTTGACCCCTTGTTGTATTAAATCTGTGGCCATCAAAAGGTTGTCTACCCCTCACCTGGTTATGTTGATGGAAATCTGAACTGCTGTCACAATAAGAAGAGGTATTGCTGTATGTGACAGTGCCTGAGTGACCCTATTTACAACAGGCAAAAGACAGCTCCTATTATTAAAAGCCCAACAAAATTTTTCTTCATTTTGACCTCTAAAGAATATTTCAGTCATGCAGTTGTCAGAAGCCTTCAAATTCTGAAATCTCTGATCACAGGATGACCACGTTAACCCACCTTTAACATGGTGGGTCACTTTGATGACCAAGAAATAGGCAAACAATTACAGAGCTTGGCTGGTGTCCTTCTCTACGATAATACCCATAAAGAGCACAAAGGTTAAATACCAAGTGTCACAGTCTGTGGCCACCATCTTGCCTGAAGCTCTTTTTCCAATAGCTGCTATCACTGCCATCAGGTCTTTGGTACCAGTATTATCACTGACGGTTATATGACAAATACTGCCTGTACCAACTGGATCAAATATGTTCACAAAGTCAGTCCTATGGATTTTCCCTTTAATGTTCACTGGGCATGAGCAGTAGTTTGGGATGCCAGGGGAAGTAGGGGGACTTGCTGACTTCTAGAATGTCAGAACTGGTTACCTTTCTGAAATGGAGGGTCAGTTCCAGGCAAGAGGGAGGAGAAGCTGGTGGAGGGAAAACCTTTCCTTGGTGACTGCTAGACAATGCTGGAGTGTTTCCCAAATCAAATCAAATATTCTACACCTGCTTACATCTGGTAGGAAATAATAAACTCTTCAAGGTATTCATCTCTTGATTGCCCTCCATCAATTACCCCTGACTCTGCCACCCCTACCACTGAGAACTCTGTCAGTACAGTAGGTGCCTTCCCTGCAACTGGTGCATTGCTCCTTGCCCTTCTCCTTGCTTCTTGGAAGGCATGGACTCCTGCATTGGCTCTTCATCTACAGATGGGAGGGCTCTTTGACAAAATGATTAGGGGATATGGGTGCACTTGTAACATCTTACAGAGGATATCAGAACACTTAACATTTGCAGACCTTTTACTGTAGCTTTACAAAACATTTTTCAAGAAGGAAAGCATGTCTGTACCTAAATAATTGGGAAGACATAGTAGTCCTATAGCTACTCTGTAAATCAAATAACTAAGAGTCATTGAATTATAAATCTGTCTGCTTCATGATATGCAAAACTTATGTGGATGGTCATATTTATCTGACATCTGGTTAACCTCTAAACTGGTACCAGTCTCCTCACGTTGCCTTCAGAGGTAAAAATATTGTTAGATAGTTCTAACCCTCTAGGAGCTGGTCTATGCCATCAATTATTGAATTGTATTTATTCAGTTTCAAAAGGGAATGAAAGGTTGCCCCAGAGGTGTCTATTATTGTGCACGACTTTTCATTCGTATAACATGCTATACTGGAACTAAGACAGAAATCAAAGGCTGGTGATGTGAGGCGAAGAGCTGTGCAGTATCCCTTAGTTCTTTCATTCCTTACACTGGATTTTCCATACAGCTATATGGGTAATGTACTTGTCAAGACAGATTGCTCCTTCTTTTCTCTAGACCTTATGCTACAGATCCAAAGAAATGTATAACAAAGATAAGTGGGAAGATGGACTGATCTGTTTTCATTCAGCTGTAGTGCCTTCTGAGCGAGTATGCATGCATATGCACTTTACACATTAAAAGATATCCATTTCAGGACTGCTGCAGTCATCATTGTAAAGGATTTCCTAAAAAGGTATATGGAGAGATTCAAGCATAGTACTTGAAATGCACTTCTATAATTGTATGAACTATAATGCATTTACAGTATATTAAAGAAATAATTTCATAAAGAACCGGACACCTATGACTGCACCCATATTTTAATCTAAATAAGCCTGTGCTATTTAAGCTGGCATAATACACAAAAGTAATCTGAACATTTATTTTTAATCTCTCTTCTGTGTTAGAGCTTAGAAAATTCCTGGGATTTCAGTGTCAAACTCTAGTCACAACAAAGCAAAGATTGATTTTCCTTCCTGACTTACCACTCTTGTCAAAGCATAGTTGCTCAGGCTTCTGTTGCATCTATGCATTCCATTAGACATCCACTTTATTTATATAACTGACTGTTATCCTGCATGGGGAGTCCTCAGAACTCTGTTTTACAGAAAGGCATTTAATGTTGCAAAACTGAATATATGCAAAAGAAATGTTTAGCTGAATGCTGCATTTTAACTGTTCATTACCAGGAAGTAAATAAAGGATAGTAAACATTTTTACAACCATATTTCTGACCCTATGAATACATTACAGCATTCATGCTATAAACAGAAACTGTCTGAAAGGAAGTTGGGAACACATGGTCATCCAGATTACAAATCGTATCTATGATTATAATAGAACCCCACTTTTACGCTACTGACACATCTGGTAACAATGTGCTGTATATTTCTGAAACATAACCCTTACTTATTCAAAGCACATTTTCAACATATCAATTTAGCAGCTGTCAAAAGTGGGGAAGATGGAAAGAATTGTAGCCATTGCTTCATCTTCTGTACTCACAGCATATGTTACTAGTCCAAGCTTTTATGGGATATGTTGCTTTATTTGAAGTTGAAAGTTCACGTTTGTTCATTAATCCACATTTATTACATATCCCCATACTTCCTGAATCTGATCCTAGAATGTCCATGTTATATTTGTTAGATTCGATACTTAGTTGGGTATATTAGATGGATATTACAGATAATCACCTTTAATGTTTTTATAAACTAGAAATACTGCTACATATTTAAACATGCGCTACATACAAATTCCATTCAACAGCAGAAAAAAACAAAATAATAAAGTTGGTAATATGCCCACAATTAGCAAACTATATCCTTAGCTTTGATGTGTGACCTTTATCATTAAATAATTTGTATATCTTTTTTAAACAGGTTTTTTGGCCAGCATCAGTTACTAAAGTTGAAGAGTGCAAAATGGCTGGCAAGGATCCTACAGTAAGTAAAAATATTTTCTATTTAACTTCTCCGTCTCCTTATCTTAAGAACAGCCTGTTCTAAAAGGTGATGGGCGCTCACTGTTATGTTTAATTTTAATATTATTAATCCAAGTGTAAATTGTATCATATAGTTGAACCATTGCAGGAAGATGTCAGATTTAAGAATTCTGAGAAAAGACACAGTATTACAGTTGTGTTACTAAATAATTAATGAGTTAGCAAGAAATGCTGGTATTGACATTGCTGATTCTAGCGGTCTGTCAAGTAAATGCAAAAAAGAAAAAAATGTAAAAAATAACATTAATTATTTGTTACTTAATAATAGACTATATTTTACTATGCAATACGTTATGGTATAAATTAGTCTTAATGGTATGTTCTAATAGAAAGTATATTTCCATGGAAAGTATATTATTTGCAGATATGAAGTGTTAACTTGGCATATCTCTCATTTACCAAAAAATTTTAATATTCATGTTTTTTGAGCTGCCCTCCCTGCCCAAATATCAAGCCTTATTCATTCCTTGTGAGTGAAGAGGCTTATGGCAAGTTCATTACCATTGAGATAAAGGTCAGGCCTGCTGGAAGTGGTGTTGTCATCCACGTGGAGAAAAGCTAAAGCTTTTTCTTATGGCCTTTATTTTCTTTGTACATACCCAAAGTGTGCAATGGGCCATTTTGACTTACATGCATATCTTCATTTGTATGTAATCATATCATCTAGCCCCTTCTAGAAAGAACCTCTGTGTGATCCCTAGTCATTGTATAGGATTCTGCCATTGTAAATTTGCTGTTGAATTTCTATATTGATGCTTTACTAAAAGCTAAAGGGATGGAAAGAGCACTATACTAGAATATTCCCAGATGACTGCTCTCAGGGGATTTTAGATTTTATTAGAAAAATATGATTTGGATGGGGTGAAAGGGTCATTGAATACAATGTGGATGTGCACCAACAGAAAGTATATATGTGATCGACCCATTTACAAGTGCATTAAGGATACAAACTGTCATTCAGAAAACCAGGGTATCCATACTTTCAAACCAGAAGGGAAATCTCTGCTTATGTGAGAACTGTGAAGTGGCAGCATCATGATGATCATCATGTCATCGCACTGCAGTCTTTCTCCACTTAGTATCATCATCATGTGATCACACTGCGGTCTATCTCCACTTAGCATCATCATCATGTCACCATACTGCGGTCTACCTCTACTTAGGATAACAACTAGCTGGAGCAAAATAAATGCTTTTGTCAACTGTATTGTTAATGGTAGAACAAAAGCTACCCAAAGGCAAAAAACCCTCAATCACAAAGTTAAACATATTATCATAGAAGGACAGAGGTGACCATTACATCCAATGTAGAAGTTTAATGAATTACAAGAGGGCTGAGCTTCTTAACTGTGTATTGCTATTAAGGATTCCAGGGTGTTTTATTTCAGTTTGCTTATACCAACAAGAAACATTACAATTAGATTCTGTGCTCTGTTATGGACATGTTTTTTTTATTTTATGCATCAGGAAGATGGAGGCCTACAAACAAACAATAACTTCAATGAAAAAGAACCTTTATAAAAATATTTATTTCTGTGTATGCAACACCTGTATTTAAATTTAAACAGGGTGGATATCATATCATGGAGATCATCACAGGTATTCAGAAATGTTCAGTGATTTTGTGAAATGCTAACTTCCAGAAGCAAACTATCTTCATAAAATAAATGAAGTATGATAGCAAATGGATAAGAGCGAAGCTGGACAACAAACAAATATGGTTCAAGGCCAACACAAAGCACTTCCAGGTAAATTCAGATATTCCAAATATTCCAAGTAATCCAAATACAACCACCAAGTCCTGTGGTATGTATAATCTTTATTCCAACAGACAAGCGCTTTCGCTAAGTATAGCTTCTTCAGGTGAATTGACCTGAAGAAGCTATAGATAAGGAGCGTTTATCTGCAAGTGTTCTTTCCACGCATTTGATTATCTTCATAAAATAGTTTAGCCATAGTTTCTGAGAAAATATGAAAATTAAAATAGTTTCCAGGTCACAGTACTTAGCACCTGACATAAGCATTAAGCAATTTAATAACCCCCCCCCCCCACCCCAGTCTATTAAAACTGTTTAGGTCTACAGTGGTCCACTTTAAGTTAGAAATCATCAGTTGTTAAACAGCTTAATCATGCAAGTGCTAAATTGCATTCAGGTAAGTAGAAGCAGAGACAGAACATAAAGGTCTGAGAGAACTGCCGTTAACCTGTTTTTATTTTGAGTTTGTTTACCAGTGTAATGCTTGTCATATTTTTTTTCCTGGCATAGCCAATTTAGGAAAAACTCTTTATAAGTAATGTGCAACAGTTAGTAACAAAACAGTCATGGATAGAAATAAAATGAAAAAAGTATGTGAATGGCATTCACATTTTGACATTGCTAATATTAAGTTACATGTATTAAAGAGAGCTACAACATTTTATAAAAAGGCATTCTACTAATCTTCACTTGCAATGATTTTAGGCATTCTTATCTTCATATTCATTAAATACGTGGTACTGGTTTCAAATGTACATATTACACTTCATGATCAACGTTATAAAATGGTGCTCATGTGGATTCATTGCTATGAAAAGAAATTAGACAACTGTTATGACCCATTATGACACTTTAAACTAGCCATTCAGGAACATAGATGAAAACAGCCTGTTTGTGTAGGACTATGTTTCAGTATTTCGTTTAGTTTGGAATTGCAACAATATGATAAAACTATCTCAGCATGGAAATAGAGCCAGATTATAGTCAGTACCTTTCTTTCAGAAACATAAGCACTGATCCGATATGAAGGAGTAAACTGAAAATCATAACCATTTGATATAAGTTTCTTGCTTTTTTCTTTTTTAGCATGGTTGTGGGAATTTTGTCCGAGTTATTCAAACGTACAACCGTACTCACCTTTATGTCTGTGGCAGTGGAGCTTTCAGTCCTGTATGTACATACATCAACAAAGGCCGGAGACCAGAGGTAAAGCTCAGCATTAGCATTCATTATGTCATTTAATTACGTGTGTGCATGCTCGCGTGTGTGTTGCCTTTCAATATCTTTGCATTAGATGCGTATATACAGAGGCATAGCAAGGGAATTTGTTGCCTAAGGAGTAGCCATTTAGCCTTCTGACCATCCCAGTGCTTACACAGGCTTTTGCCTCCGATGGCCTCAGCTATCCTTATCCTCCATGCTAAAGTTAACAGTGTGATAATAAACACTGTCCTAAAATGTAGTATAAACACTGTTCTGAAACGTGGTAATAAACACTTTTCTGAAATGTGGTATAAACACTATTGTAAAATGCTTTAACTGTACTTTTTGACTGGAGGTTTGACATGGGGAGGGTTCCCATCTGAAGCTGGGTCATTGTGTATTGTTCTTTATGGAAACAAAGAATTAATATTCCCTGTTAAAAAATGCTGTATTAATATAGCTGAACCATATATTTCTCACTAGAACTGTGATGTGTGTGTGTGCGCGTGTGTGTGTGTGTGTGTGTGTGTGTGTGTGTGTGTGTGTGTGTGTGTGTGTGTGTGTGTGTATGTGTGTGTGTGTGTGTGTGTGTGTGTGTGTGTGTGTGTGTGTGTGTGTGTGTGGGGGGTCATTCTTGTGTGCAGTATGGCTGTATGCAGGTAATTGCCATTACCTTCATTTGGTCCTGCTCTACAGAGTCTGCATTGGATACCCATTTGATCATATATCAACTTTAAGGTCTTAGTGTTAATTTATATTGGCCTAGGTATACCTTAAAGTGATTTCTCACCATGTTCTTTTTTGAAGCGATTATTTGAATCTTCTGGAGCACAAAGTTTTGCTGTCAGTCTCCTTGATTCTGGAACCCATTTCCCCGGTGAATGAGAGTTCCCATGTTGTCCTACTTTTAAAGGTCCCTTAACACAAAATTATTTGAATTAGCATTTAACTTTTGATGGTTTTTATTTTATACTTAGCTCACCTCACCCTACGTTATCTGTAGTATGACAGTCTTTTTCATTTTTCATCTGGCCTTTAAATCCTACCTCAGTATGTATTATTTGCATTGTCATCAGTTCTAAACTCTTATGACGTGGCTACTAATACTAGGTGAGGCATACAGCATAGCATTTATATTCAATTCATTCTTTTTCTTTACTTTACTTTTGACTATTTGTTTTGGTCTCGGTCCCCTTCAATAAACACATCACACAAAATGACATTTGACGACCTTTATGAAATTTCCATGACATACCTTTGTTCACCACATTCATTAATTATAAGTATTCCAGTATAATTGATTCAAAACACAGCATAACATCCTTGCAATGTTAATCAGGGCAGATTACCTACTCACCCTGCCCTAGTAAGCAGCGTCCATACCTCTGCTTGCTTACTTTACTTATGAAGTGCCATCCTTGTAATGCTAATCAGGGCAGCGTATCTACTCACCCTGCCCAACCAGCAGGGTCCATACTTCTGCTCGCTTACTTTACTTATGAAGCAGCGTCCCATCTCACTTCATACACCATTCACTGAATTACCTTCCACCAAATAAGCAGCATCCTTACCTCAGCTTGCTTATCTATTCTGCAAGCTTCCTCCAGCTGCTCATTTTCCTTTCCCCAGATCCTTGAAATAAACATCCAGACACTGATGTCTGACACTACCCCCACTGATAAATAATCAAAATCCCCCCAACCCACCAACAAAAAGAGGGAGGGTGGGTGGTTAGCAAGTTCATGCCAAAATGTGATTGCTTAACCCAGCTACACTAGACTAAACCTCTTAAGCCCCTCCCCATCCTTATCTCATTTTCTCCCAGCCATTCTTGCCTCCACTTAACCCTTTCACCTCCCCAACCCACTTAACTCCCCCCTAATATCAATCTACCCCACCATGAAGATGTCCCAGGACAACTTGGTTTGTTGCCAAACTTCATTTGTCCCAGTCCCCTTCAATAAACACATCACACCAAATGATATTTGACGACCTTTATTAAATTTCCATAACAGCTTTGTTCACCACATTCATTAGTTACAATTATTCCAATATAATTGATTCTAAACACAGCATAACATCCTTGCAATGTTAATCAGGGCAGCGTACCTACTCACCCTGCCACAGAAAGCAATGTCCATACCTCTGCTCGCTTACTTTACTTATGAAGCAGCATCCCATCTCAAGTCATACAACATTCATTGCAATGTTAATCAGGGCAGCATACCTACTCACCCTGCCCAACAAGCAGGGTCCATACTTCTGCTCGCTTACTTTACTTATGAAGCAGTGTCCCCATCTCACTTCATACACCATTCATTGAATTACCTTCCACCAAATAAGCAGCATCCTTACCTCAGCTTACTTATCTATTCAGCAAGCTTCCTCCAACTGCTCATTTTCCTTTCCGCAGATTCTTGAAATGATCATCCAGACACCGGAGGGGGAACAGAAGAGGGGAAGCCTGTCCTTCTTCTCCACCAACCAGCCTGAACAGGCTGTTCCCCCTCCCTTCTACCCAAAATTGTTCAACCCACTACTACCCAAAAAGGGGAGGATCAAGCCAAACATCATTCGGTGTGCCCATCATCTGTAAAACACCTTAGAATCCCGTCATAAACCCACCTTGCCATACTATCACTGACACACACCCTAATGAAACTAAATAAAGTAGGATTACTATGACCCTACATTACCACCGGAACATCCACACCAAGAGAATACATACCCTTTTAGCCCACTTCCTTCAAAGCTGAAATCATGGCTCAACCTGAACGGATTGACAACCTATAAACACAACAAAAACCACAAACTATAATCCCTTAAAGTCAAATCGACACCCAGTCAAAACAACTAGTATCAAGTCTCACACCCAGTACCCTGTCAACTGTAGCCTATCACCTTAGCCCACCAACTACCCCATTCTGGATGTGCAAAGACTCAGTTACTGTAGGGAATAGTCTAACTCCAAAACTTTAATGTCCTAACCTTAGATGGCAGACAACCGGCACCCCTTGACCTAGTTCCTGAAAACTCGCCTATGCTCAGCAATGAAGTACTCTATGTGCCCAGCCATAAACACGCCCGATTCACTCATTACCAAACCATTCTTAACCCCTGTTCATCCCTGTCCTTTCCCCTCGAAAGCTCCCTTTTTTTATGTTACCTATATCACTAGCAGGTAATTAAGGCCTGTCCTACAACTGCCTTACCCTGCAATCAAGCTTCCTTTTAACCTTCTAACTCCCCTGTAACAATGTACCCAGTTTCTAAAACTACCCCAACACAGCCACTACCTACCATGCTTCCTAAAAAACAATCTACAAAATTCACCCAAACCCCAAGTGAAATGATCCTTGTGCTATTCTTTAAACCTTAACCTGACATGTAACATTAACACTACCTACTCAAGGGAGAAATCTGTCACCCCAAAGGTACCACCCGGTAGGAACAAACTCCAGTATCCTGTCAAACACCTCATTGGCCCTTCCCCCACATACGGTTCAAACAAAGAGATGAGTGAATACAACCACTCCAAAGTTCCAAGAAAGCAAGGATTGAACTTCACTGGTCATAGCCTAATAAGTTCCTGTGCTCCTATGAATGTCATGACTCTATTCATCCTGTGGGATCCCTACACTCCCCATAAACCGTCCCTGATAGTTTTCCCCTTACTTGCCCCCTATACCAATGCAATAATGAGCTTCCATTAATTAAACACAGAGCTCTAACATGCCTTACTAAGGTGATTACTCAGACCCTCCTTGTGCCCCATTCCAGAGCAAAAACATCCATCCTATCAAAACATCACCTTTCAAATCCCCTTTTCAGTCCACCTCATGATGCCTTCTGCACTTCAGCAATCTGCAAAGAAAAGAAAAAAACAATAAATTCTATGTGACACATACCAATAATTACTTAACTTGAATGCAGTGACAAGGACCCCTGCCAACCCATCAAGTGTTTGCCAAATTGTGCCCCAAATTATGGCAACCCCCCTTTTTATGACTCATATCCCCTTGAACAAGAGTAATAAGTGCTCCCTGCAGAAAAAGAGGCAAACTGGTCTAGCTTGTAACCATCCAAGCCAGTAGCCTAATAACGTCCTATGATACTAAGAGTGTTGTGACTCCACTCCACCTACCTGAACCCCATCCACATTGACGTGCCTTAATGACGACTAAATAAATGCATTACCTGTAACCTCATCAAGCCCACTGCAGGAACCCAAACACTACCTATGGCCATTGGTCGTTTCTCTCTTTTACTATTGAATGCAAATGCCCAAAAGACTTTCAGTGTTAATCTAACATACTGAACGGTTAATAGAACCAACTGTACAACCAATTAACCCAGAGATCACAAACTCAAATGCCTGTCCTTCTCTGACTAGCAGTGTAAATCCTCTACCAAAATCAACAACTGAAAGTCCACTTACTTCTGTCATTAACTGTTGCCCACTTGTGCATCCCATGTGTAACCTCCTCGCTCACCACTGCTTCCATCATCTGCAAATTCACTGTAGATCGCCACAACTGGTACTTGGCACACCACCATCTGCAAAGAAAAGGACAAAAGTAAACCCTCTAATATGTAAAGAGAAGGCTCCACCTTATACCTACCTATTCCAATTACAGCCGCAGCGTTCCAAGACCCCATCTGCAAGAAAGAAAAAGACATGTAACTCATCCAAAATACATAACACACATTCCAAGACATCTTCAAAGACAACCTATCCTGCCAACCCGGGAAAGAATGTACCACTGCCACTCATATCTATGACAAAGCAGCCATAACTGAAGCTATTCTTCCAATGACCCTATCAAATACCCCAGGTATATTTAACTACCAGTCGAGTATGTTAAAACTAAACTCCACACATGAAGGGACCTATCAATATCCACAACCCGGGTAACCTTGCGATTCCAGACCACATCAGTTAGAGCCCTGTATAAGCCAAGCTAACTTATATTGTAAAGTCATCTGCTTAGCTCTTAACCTTCCATTCCGAAATGAGGCACACTAACCAACATAATATGGAACAAATGGACACAACGCAGCAACCTAATAATACCTGACTAGCAGCTTACAAATACAATCCGGTAGTATTTAAATATTCCTCTTACAAACTTAAAAGGTTGATAAAATTAACAATAACATGCATGCATATCATCTATTTCAGTAAACTGCAATTGTAATACTTTTTGTGATGTTATAAAATTTACTGATTGTCATGCACATAATGAGGTCTGACAATGCATTCCTTTGACTGATTCATATCTCTCAATTCTACCTCATTTTGGGAAACATTCCTCATCTGGGGTCTTAACCTCCCTGTTATTCATTGATCCATGATTCCACATTGAAAGGGCATGCCACACATTCCGTGTTAAGAATTTTTAATGAAATATCCATAATGAGTAATGCAAGACCACAATTCACGAAAGGAAGATTTTTTGTTAGTATAAATTAACACCTTTAACAATGCTGAGAACTTCCTAGATGAAGTTGTTAATAAGTGTCCCACATTTTGCCCATTTGTTCCACATTATTAGAGGAATTGTTCCATATCTACCAGGGCAGGTTCAGAGCTGTTGACTTATTAACCCCAAGATCATTCATTACTTCTGCATCGCACGTGTTCTATTTGGTGATATTACTTAAGGCCAGCCATTTTCTAGTTTCCCATCTGTGATACTGTTCTCTGTTTTAACGCACTACATCCAAGGACTACTTGAATCATTGAACGTAGGTGAGTAGTTATTGATTCGAATAACAAAGATGCATCAAAAAGAATCAATATGATGACTGTAGCTTCGCTTCTGACCATGAAATACTTCATTATTACTCAGAATTATAGAAGTGCAGCAGTTAGCAAACGGTTTAAGAAAATAGGATTTTTTTTCTAATTATCTTTGATGCGTGGAGATAATTAATGTTAAATCAAATTAGTAAGGAAATCTTATCCAGAGTGCAGTGCCTGCCTTCCATGTGAACAGTGGATTTTTAATTCAGGGTTGGTTATATTGCTTACACTCAATTTCTGATCTGTGCTATTGTGTAGCAAAGTGCACAACATAGTTGTAGCAGATTTCGGGATGCAATAAACAGCTCAAAATCTTTATGTCCAGTACTGTATAGCCTAATACCTGTTAAAAAAAAAAAATATATATATATATATATATGTATATATATATATATATATATATATATATGTATATATATATATATATATGTATATATATATATATATATATATATATATATATATATATATATATATAAATAAAATGGTCCTAGCTCCAGTAAGGTGCAAAATCCGAAACACGACCACTAGAAAAGTCAGCAAGGAACACATGTCTGCACACGCCTATCAGAAACAGCCACCCCCCCCTTTTGACATCTATCAGAATTCTCCTTTTTTCTGTTAGACAGTTGCCAAAGTATCCAGTATTGGTTGTGATTATACTGTGTCCCTTTATCAGGTAATAAACATCATCAAAGAGTCCCTTTAATAAATAAAAATCAGGTAATAAACATCACACCAACTGAGTGCTTTCTCAGCACTGGATGAGGACTACTGCAAACGGCTAACATGTAATGATTCTGCGCAGTTAACTTGACCATTCTGTTGGCTTTAAAAGGAACCTCTAAACTATCAGCAAAGACAAGCAGTCTGAACACAACCAATTAAACTAACACGCAATGATTCTGTACCATTTTCCAAGCTTCCTTTATGTACGCATCTATCCTGTCAACAGATCCTATTCAGTCAGTTAGGCCCACCATGGGCATGCGCAACAACGAACCATCACTCCCAGGTACCCCAAAGCTTGCGAAACAACATCCAAACCTTGAAACAGCCGAAATGGCCCTCCACCGTAGTTGCCTACCATGGGAACTTCAACAACCACTGGAGTGAACAGCAGAATTCACCCACCAAGCCCCAACATGCTGAATCCCAAAATATCTCCTCAGTTGCATCCCACCCCTGCAGCACTGGGCCTATCCAAACCCGCAAAGTGGTATAACTGTATTACACCATGAAGTAGACAGGGCTGCCTTCACAAAAGGCACTAACCTGATGGACCACAGCTCTCAACCTGTCAAACCAAAACCTAAACAAAACCAAGCAAGGGGCAAGGGCACCAACAGCCTACACCAGGGACTAATCCACAACACTCTTGACACCCGCAACCACAGAAAAGCAAGAGTTTGCCACCGTGCATTCCCCAAAGCATGGGAAATGCAACTCCATGCCACCACCCTGAAGTCAACCCACATCTTGAAACAAAATCCCAATGATCGCTGGCAACTACCAAATCCAGAAACCACCAGACCCCCCCCCCCAAAAAAACCCCTCCTGTCAACATGTCCCAATGCACTAGTGCCCATGCACCCAACCATGACCACCACATCCCCCAGTATCACCAAAGGCCTACCTGCATGCAGCAGCACCCACAGGTCATCAGGGCATAAACCTGCGGTAGCAAGTTCATGCCAAAATGTGATTGCTTAACCCAACTACACTAGACTAAACCTAATAAGCCCCTCCCCATCCTTATCTTATTTCCTCCCAACCATTCTTGGCTCCACTTAACCCTTTCACCTCCCCAACCCACTTAACTCCCCCCTAATATCAACCCCCCCCCATGAAGATGTCCCGGGACAACTTGGTTTTGCCAAACTACATTTATCACTTTGTATAGTACTTTGTTGCTTTTGACTATGGTTTTATCACTACTTTGATTTATTACTAATGAGCTTTTGCTGGCAGTCTTTAATTATGGATATATTTATTGCTATGGTGCTGAGGAAACAGACACCTAAATAAATTTATACTCACTATTCTAATTCTGGTAGGCAAAAGTATTTGCCATAGAATTACTCAAAAAAGTTCAAAAACAAAGGGAACAATGATTGTTGAACATTGCTGTTCTCCTTTGAAGTAGTTTTTGCAGAAATACAGGTTGCCTTGTACCATCTGATATTTTATACTCACCCTGAGCTTTTCTATACCAGTTCTGAGATTGCCATAATTCAGAGAAAAGGGAAAAGAAACACCGGTCTTAAACTTATTATATATAAGTCCGAATTTTGGATCATTCAAACTCATCATTCTGTGGCTGTGACTAACAACTCTCAGAATATGAAATGGATACCTAAATTTGAACTTGAACACACACATGCATGTGCATGCGTATGCACAAACACACACACACACACACATACACACACACACACACACACACACACACACACACACACACACACACACACACACATGTACACATGCACACAACATGCACACTCACACATGCACACACATACACACACCTCCCACACAGACACACACACGTGCACAGACACATGTGCCCGTGTGCACGCGCACACACACATATGCACACATGCACATGCACACATTCACATGTGCACAAACACACATATGTATACACACACACACACACACACACACACAAACTCAATCGGGCACACGTGCACACACACACATGCAGAGACACACAAACACACATGCCCACACATGTGCACAAACACCCACACATATACACTTGCACACAACACACACACCCCACACACAGACACACACGTGCATGTACAGGCAAATGTGCACACACACACACATGCGCACACACACACACACACACACACACACACACACACACACACACACACATACACCTGCACACACACATGCACAAACATGTACACATATATACATGCATGCAACATACACACACGCACACATACACATGTGCACAAACACACATGTACATGAACATATGCACACACACATACACACACACACATGCACACACATGCATGCACACATACACATGCACACACCCACGCAAACATACACACATATATACATATACACGTGCACACAATACACACATGTACACACACACACACACACACACACACACACACACACACACACACACACACACACACGTACACACACACACACACACACACATGCACAAACACCCCCACATATACACATGCACACAACACACACACACTCACACATGCACACGCACACACACAGACACACACCCCACACACAGACACACACACATGTGCACACACACACACACACACACACACACACACACACACACATGTGCGCACACACGCACACATGCACACAAACACGCACACATATACACATGCATACAGCACACACACACATATGCACACATACACACGCACACAAACACACATACGTACACACACACACACACACACACACACACACACACACACATGCATGCATGCATGCGCACATACACATGCACACACCCGCACAAACACACACATATATACACATGCACACAATACACACATGCACATACACATTCACACACACACACACACACACACACACACACACACACACACACACACACACACACACACACACACACACACACACACACACACACACACACACACATACACACACACGCCACATGCACAGACACACAAATACACACACACTCACATGCACAGACATGCACACACACACACACACACACACACACACACACACACACACACACACACACACACACACACACACACACAGAAACACACACATAGACACATATGCTATCTGCACACATTCAATGCTATCACTTTAGTGTTTCTGGCGTGTCCATGTGACATAAAGCAAAATAAAGAATGTAAAGACAAACTTTTAATTATATACTTTTCAATTAATATAAAATATGTGTAACCTATATGCTTAAAAAACAGAGTACACTGACAATCCCTATTCTGAGACAAAAGGTTGGGGGGGTCTCATCTTGAACGATTACACTGCCCTGCAGCTTATAGCCATAAAAAATGAATATACTATTTAAAGAAAAAAAAAAGACGCAGAATACACAAAATTATACTAGTATGGAGGAGATGTGATGTAAAGAAAGATTCTGGAGATCAATATTTAAATGTACTCTTCAATTTAAAAATGGATCTTTGGCATTGCAATATAGTTTATAGCAGTACAGAAGTAATTTATTATTGATGATTGAAAAATGGAGTGCACATTACTAGTAAAACTGTACTCCTGGAGTGGACCTGTGATGTAAAGAGAGAGTGTCTATGGAGACAAACATTCAAGTCTATTGTATACCTTAAAATTACAAAAGGCCTTTAGATGCATGTAAAGCCTTTAACAAAGTAACCCTAAGCTTTTATTTTCTATACTGCCCTATTTGATATATCACCAAAATTTGCAAATATAATAATAATTTTATATGAGAGCACTTACACAACTCTATACATTAATAAAACAAATTTAAATCCAATAAAAATTCTAAATGGGGCCAGGCAAGGATGTCTGCTATCTCCATACCTCTTTAACTTATGTATAGAACCTCTATTTTTACTCATAACCTAAAGAATGTACCATCATATTCCAGAAATTTTTAATAATAAAATTGCACTAACAACCTTTGCTGATGACTTAAACTTATATTTTACACTGCCTAACAATGACTTGAGCAAAATTCTAGACTCATGTGATGGCTTTTTAAAAGACTCAAACTACAAAATTAATCCCACACAATCCCAAATTTCCCCTGAGAATCCATTAGGTCATACTGATTCATATTTTCCTGTTTCAGAAATAAAATTGAAATACTCCTTAAAATACTTAGGGATATCCTTTGAACATAACCCAAAACTCTTCATGCAGAACAAATTACTAAAGATATGGGCAGGCATTGAACAGGATATCCAGAGATGGGGGAAAAATGAAGCTATCCTTTCTTAAAAAAGCAACAATTATAAAAATGAATACTCTCCCAAGGTTATTATTTCAAATCAATGCAACAAACTTAAAAGTTCAAAAAAACTTCTTTAGAAAACTAAATGTAACTTTAGTAAGTGTATTTGGTACACTAAGTCTGTCAGAATCAGCTATCAGAAGTTAATGTATCCTAAGGAAAAGGGAGGACTAGACCTACCTGATTTTAACTTATATTACGATGTAATATAGTCAAAGAGGATCATTCATATTGCTGAATATAATCCTAAAGGTAAAGAATGTTATCCACTATGGAATAAATTATGCTATGGCTACATCAAAAACAGCAAAATCAATCCCAAAGCTCTTTCATTTTTAAATCAGGAAAATTTCAAGGATAGTAGATTTCATATCTTGTTAAAACATAGAATAATTCAATTTAAAAAAAAATGGTGGAAGCAGTAAACTTAACAAATACTTACATCCTGTTACAACCAGTACATCTGAATCCAAACCTCAGATTACATAACAAGATGATAAACTTGGACAACTGTCCGCTCATTAAGAAATGCAATGTCTGGAATATTTGCAGACATGGGAAAAAATCCTTAGACAATACAAGGAATATTCTTAACATTCCGAAAGGATATATCATAATGCTAAGGCAAATTAGAGAACTGTACACTTTAATAATATGTGATTTTGAAGGCAATGATAAAGATATAAATATGTGTAATACATTATGGAACTTAAGGGAAAAAAATCATCAAATACATATAGACTTATAGTATCCCTTAGATATCAACCATCTATTTTGTATTCAAAATACTGGGTTGAAAGCTCTACAAAATTACTGAAAAGCAAAAATCTACATCTGTTGAAACAAAATTAAAAATAATCCATTTAAAAAAAAACGCATGTATACACAATTAATGATAACCAACAATTCTTATTTTACACCAGAAATACTCATCAATTTCAACTCGCAAGTTTCACCAAACTGTCCATGCTGCTGCTCATTAATAGCTGACCTATTTCACATCTTCTGGAGCTGTAAATGTACTTAGAAATTATAGTGCTCACTGAATCACCAAAATGTCTGTGCTGTTACTCACAAATAGCTGATCTATTCCACATCTTCTTGAGTTGTAAATGTTCTTATAACTTATAGTGTTCACTGAGAGTCAGACTAGAGAAGATGGGATATTCAAAATCCACATTATCATGGGAATTTGAAATTTTGCAAATCACCTGTCAAAAGTTACCCAAACATAATCTGCATATTCTAATTACTCTCTTCTCTCTAATAAAATTGTACATTACTCAGAATTGGTTAGACTGAAGCAAATTGTCATGAGACAATGTCACATGTATGGCAATAAAGTATAAAACGGCATATAAATTGATCAAGAATAACTAAAGTAAGGATTCCTATTTTCGAAAATACTGGAGTCTTCTCCTGGATCATATTTTAAAAGAATAGATGGATGAGAAAAGACAAATTATTGTGAATGTAAACTGAAAAGGGCACAAGACATATCCTTTCATGAGTTTGTGTCTACTCTAAACCTCATATGTAGCAGTCATGAATACTATATAAAATGGGACACAAATCTTAATCAGAAGTTGATTTTCTATAGCAGTTGTTGTATGTATTGTATATAATAGAATATTATAAATATTATGATTTTGTTATAACAATGAAAATTCTCTTGCAACAAAATATACCTAGTTATGACTGTATTTCTTCTACTATGTTACTGAATTGTGGCTTGTAAAATGACTGGAATTGAAATATGCAAACAAAACAAGAGAAGAAGAAAATCAAAAATATTTGAAAAAACAACAAAAAAAAAAAAAAAGGCCAATTGGAGCTGTTATATTGCACTGCAGTTTACAGATTTAGTGACAAAATATATTATTCCCACATACAGTTAATAAAATTATGCTACTGGAGTGGAGCTTTGATATAAAGAGTATCTTTGGAGGTGCAACAAATAAAGCCTTAAGCATCACATACCTTAGCAGCATTTAACCACTCCTCAAACAGATTGCAAGCATCATATTTCACTGAACACCAGGGTCTATATTAAATCACCGAATGCTTAAAAAAGCAAACGGTGATTGATCAACCCTATGTGAGCGAAACCTTACAATGTCGAAGTGTCAGAACCGCAATTTTTTTCCAAGGAAAAAAAATCACTGTTCCAACAAAAAAAATAAATAAATAAAAATGAATTTCAGACATTACATTAAGTGGGGGGCTTCACCCCCCCACCCCCTACTTAAATATACCAACTCCGAGACCGTACTACACTGCTGAAAACTGCAAAGTACCGAAGCAGCCAAGCAAATTCTTTTCCAGGGAAAGAATTTGCTTAACAGCCGCTTCAGTATTTTCCGTTTTCAGCCTTTTAAGTTCGACCAAGACGCATTCAAAAGAATGCATCTTCGGTCTTCTAATATAGACCCAAACACGAGCACATTTCAATTTCTTTTGCACATACTGCAACCAGACATGCTCCTTGATTAGAAATGGAATAAATGTTTCAAATGTCTTGCCTAAGATATTCTACAAAACAAGTTGCCTAGATGGAAAGTAGCCATTCATGTTGTGAAGGAACATAAGGGCTGGCAATAATCTATTTTGAAATATATGAGAAAAGTGTAATCTTAACATTTTTTGAAATATACAGATAAATAATTACTGATTTTTCTCTCCAATATAACCTGATGCCCACAGCAGGAGCATTTTTCAACATGCCCATTCCTACAGCTTTGCAAATTTATTTACTTACAGTTAAAATACTCATGATATCATTTTGGCAACTAATTTTATCACATTAAATATAAAACTGAATTATTAAAATGGCATAGACCCATAATTCCCATTGATATGAAAATGTATACTAGTATATAACAAAAGCATAAGAAAACCACAGCTGCATAATCTGAAATAAAACTAGCACAATTCTCTTCTTTATTCATTATAACTAAAATACAGGCATACATATTCAGGCTCTTTTCAGTGTCACAAGTGTGTGTTACCACTGGCCACATGTTTTGTGTCTCTCTGATTCTGCAGAGTAAATCTACAATGAGTGATGATTGTGACTGCCCTGCACTTATCTTATCTGGAATTTTTTTACTAAGGTTTCTAGAGACTTTGACAATAGCTCTGTGGTCAGCACAAGGCTATGATAATAGTGAGCTAAAGGGGCTTGCTATGTACCCCATATGGCTGCATGGACTATTATAAGATCCATTGTCGCCATATTGTCTTTACTGATCATTGACAAGACTTGCTTTTGTGGGCCATGCCTTTTGGATGGCGCATGGTTGAAATTATATGACTTAATACTGTGAACTTTCAAACTTCAAAGCCTGTACCTTAGCACAGTCTTAGACATGGTATATATTATCACTATTCACATTTAACTGCTCAATATCCTAAGGAGCAAAACTGCAGTCGGCAGACTTATGGACTTCATTTGGATGTGCTGAAGTGATTCACAGAGGACTGGAAAAGAGCCAGAGGTGTTAACATTTCAAACCTGGTATGGAAATATGTCGTGCTTTTTAAAACCTATGATTAAGTCATTGTACTATTATTCTGCATTCAGATTTAGCATTCTTAATCCCAAATTTAATGATTTTCTTCATAAAAATGAAGCCTGCTTTAAAGTACTTAAAATTCTTAAAATTGTTAAATGGCTTACCTGTATCTGTGCGAGTGTCTGTTAATCACATAAACAGCTATTTTGTGAGCAATCTGTCAGCAGTGTGTTCTGGTATGAAATTTTGTCAATAGCACTTTGCCTTTTAGTGTGTACATCTAAAGCAGAAAGGCTGAATGTTTAGTGTTAAGGTAAATTATTGAAGTATATCAGCAATGTGTTAATGAAAGCAGCAAATTGGGAAGTATAACCACATTTCCAGGGCATAGCAAGTGCTCAGATACCTAACACTGTAGCTCGACTTATGTATGTTATTATTTGAAATGCACAGACACCTAACACCGTAGCTCGACTTGTTATGTATGTTATTATTTGAAATACTGTTATTGAGTGATGGTAGTACTGTTATCTGCATTGTGTTTTAGGTTGTGTGTCTCTAGCTAATGCAGTCTCACTTCATTCTATCTCTCTTTGTTTGCTTATTGTGGAGGGACAACAGTGATGCTTTAGGGTATGTGTTGACATATTTTTCTTTATGAGTAAGCCAAAGATGGCAAAATGTTCTCTTTTCAAGGAAGAGAGGTAGTTTTCTTTAAGGTATACTTTGATTATTTCTCAGAACATAATATTTCTGTGAAGGTAAGAGTTCTAGAAAGAAGTATAGGGATTTGACAAGTATGACTGATTAGGAGGCATGTGGCTGGATAAATGCCAATGCACATGGAGCTGCTTATGTACTCTGCTAGCACATGCGGAATACTTATAGCTCCAACTTTTTTTGCAATTTCTCATTGAATGCATCCAAGGGCCCAGACAGACCTAGCCCAGAATTAGAGCAGAGAGGTTAAGCGCATGGGGGATTGTAGAGGTGCTTCTCAAAGTTATTTGTAGGACTGTGGGTGGAGGGTGCTATCATATCAAGATGGGGGAAGATATGAACAAGACTAAAAAAAACTTACGTCAGATATTGTTATCTTGCAAGAAATGAGGCTGAAAAATATAGAGCTACTTAAGTTGGGTAGGGAATGGATTGTTGTTGGTTCTAGTTTAGTTATAGGTGGGGGACAAGAGAGGGGTTACAATAATGGTTAAGAAGACATTGCTTTTTTTTTTTAAAGTTAATGACAGATGGGTAATTGTATCTGCTTAAATGGAGGGACAAGATTAGAAACTGGGTTCTTTCTGTTGTTCTATCTGTGACTCCTCAGGTCTTTTAGTTAATTTTTATGAACAACAGAATGCCATTTTGCTTAACTGTGTTGGAGAATCAGTAGGGCTAGATTTTAATCTGGTAGTTGATTGGAGTTTAGAGAGGACATTTGGAAGCAAAGAAATGAATGTTAGGACTC
This sequence comes from Protopterus annectens, assembly GCF_019279795.1. NCBI lineage: Eukaryota > Metazoa > Chordata > Ceratodontiformes > Protopteridae > Protopterus > Protopterus annectens. The sequence goes on along the minus strand of NC_056745.1, from coordinate 945,826,966 downwards.
TGGGTATACTTAAACACTGGCCCAAGATGGAAGGGTGGATTGATGTGTGGAGATGGCTTCATCCAGAAAGAAGAGAATGCATCTTTTCTAGGGATCTTCGTAAGCAGGCCAGTAGGCTAGATAGATTTTCAATAGATAGTAAAGGTGAAGGGTCTTTTTCAGACCATGCATTTATTATGCTCTTGCTCATTATCCCCAATGAGATCGGCACAGGGGAAAAGATCGAGGTGGAAACCTTGTCAATGGTACTCAGAGAACAGAATTGAAGAAGGCAAGCAAATAATAACATTTCTGACTAGAAACAGTTGCAGGATAGTAGCGTTGCTCAAACATGGGAATGATGTGAAGTGCTAAGTGTGCTTTTAGGGGATATTACATGGCCACAGAAGGAAATTGGGTCAGAGAGGATCAGAAGCAATTAGCTCTATGGGAGGAGGAACCGAGATGTATTAAAAAAATATTGGATGCTGAAGGTCAACATTTTGATTCAAGTTCTATGTTAGAGAGAGAGAGATCTGATTTCTACATGTTTTGGTGGAAGAAAAGGTCATATCAGTGGATGAAAAACCTTGATTAGTAAACAGGATTTTCAGTGGTGTAAAGCTGATAGGGCAGGGAGATGGCTTGTGGCCAAGATTAGGGAGTTGCAGGATTTGATTTTTATACCCTCTGCTTATAAGGATGGGGTTTGCACATGAATTAAGAAAGATTTAGGTGCATATTTTATGAGTTCTGTAAACATTCGTATACATCATGAGGAGGTAGAGAGAGGCAGGGTATCTACTAATTCAGTCCCTATGCATGGTCACTCAGGGTAGCTACCAATTGAGACCCTATGCATGGTCAGGAAATGTGCTTTTAGAAGAATCTAAATTACACATTGATAAGATGGTAACAGCAGAAGAGATAGGAGAGGTCATAAGGAATTTAAAGAATGAGAAATTGCTTGGGGGGAAAAGGATTACCAGTGGAATTTTGTAAGAAATTTCAGGATGAAGTGATACTCTATTTGGCTTTGGTGTTTAATCAGGGAGTAGAGATGGGTAAGTGCATCCTTTTCACAAGTACAAATTATTCTTCTGCTCAAATCAGTACAGCACAAGAGGATTCCTGAAAATTATAGACCCATATCTCTAATAAATATGGATGCTAAAGTTCTGGCCTGGAGTTTGGATGAAAGACTGCTGGAGTTCTTTGGGGCCTTAGTTAATTAGGGGGTTAATGAAGTGCTGTACAGCACAACCAAATTAGCGGCTGATAAGGAAATTTATATTTCATGTGGGAGCTCAGGGATGGAAGTAAGATGAGATTATTTTATTTGACTCAGTGGAGTAGTACTTTTTATTTTAGACTTTGAAAGATATTGGTTTTGGTCATAAATTTTTGAATTGGGTACTGGCTTCGAGTAGAGATGCCAAAGTGAGGGCTCCGTATGAATCAGAGAAGAGGATAAAATAAAAAGATTATATATAGATAGAACATGGGGTGGGTGGGTGATGCCAGATTTTGAACTATATGCAAAAGCAGCAGTGGTGGATATTTGTGCACATGATCTGTTATTACAAGACTGACGCAAGGCAGATAGTGAGAGAGCAAGAAGATTGAATACATTATTAGAAAGGTTTGCAAAAGGAAGTTAATGGTTGTTCTGCTGTACTCATTAGTCTCTTGTAGGTTGGAATTTGGAACAATTTGGATATCTTCATTAATGATTTTCCTGTATATTACAGTAAGTGGCAGAAAAGAAGAATTGGATATGTAGAAAAGTTCTGCTGCACAGGTAATGATGGCTCGATTAGGTGTGAAAGATGGGCCTCATTCAAGTCATACTTTATTTTATTTGTGCAACCCTGGGGTTTCAGATGAATTCAAACAGCTTTAAACAATTTTCACACTTAGTTTTAGTACAGTCCCCACCTCACCCCCACACACACATTATCATAGCTGCATAGAGTAAGCAAATCTGTTTAACTGATGTGCTTTCATATACTGAAGGTATTTCTTACCTTCTAAACTTGCTTCATTGAACTTTGTTTATGACTGGGGTTTATCTGAACTTGCTGTACGGACATACTTGCAATAGTGTGTACTTGTATTTGCTGATGCATACCTCTAAACTGTCCAGATTTTCACAGAATGCCCAGATTGTAGCCTCATATTTTTGGTCTGCTCCTCATAAAATTGTTGGTTTTCTGGCAAATCACTGTGTATTGAAGTCACTAAATAATGACATACATTTGAGTCTCAGAATTCATATCCTTAAAAAATGCATGCTAACACAAATCCTGTTATCCTTGCAACTTTCTAAGTTGATTCAAGACATATTTAACATTTTTAGCCTTTGTCCCCTCATTATTTTAACCATTGTCCAGATGTCTTGCAATAAGAGGTTGAGAGGCATGCTTGTAAAGACTTGTTTAAATTTGTGCCGCATACACTTACTTATATACATATTGTAAGTACTTATCTCAAATATGCTTATTTGTGAATACTGGTGTTTAATTAATGATGCGATTAGGACTGCATTGCAGTTGAAGCCATAGCTTATACCGGTCTGCTTTGTGGCATTTCAGATTGTTATAGCACAGTGAATATTGCTGCTTTAGTACACTTTATGCAGCAGAGAGGTATGTGAAATGTGCTGATTTGTAAATACTGGCATTGTATTGTGGGTGCTATAGCATAAGGAAGACTAACTGCATTTAGAATACATTAACGGTATTCTACCGTTAATGTGAAATGGCCTTTATGCAACTAGAACTCATTTCAAGACTAACCTTTGTGGGTGTAAACTGTAGTTTGTATTTGTACTTTTCTGTAAGTAGTTTGACTAAACAAGCTACTGTGTGTATAATTGCTCCACCATTTCCATCTCTCCATTTGTCTGTCTGTCTCTCTGAAAATAACTTTCCAGTCTGCTGTTCTGTTTCCAAAGCTTGGAGGAAATGCTTTTTGGCTAATGAAAGGCTGTAACTAAGTCTAGCAATTTGATGTCTCAGTTATTTACCATGAGGCAGTTAGAACTGGGCAATTTACATTGTTAATTTAGATTATAGCTTCTCCTCTAGCAACCCATTGCTGACTATAAGAAAGCTGGACAATTATTGCAGGCGCTGCTAAAAAGCACCACTGCTAGCTACTGCTTTTTAACATGTACAAGGCACAGTTTGTAAAAGAAAACTATTGCTACAATCAAACACACAGTAGATTAATGTTTAAGAGTTTAATATTATATTACATTGGCCTCAACTTTTTTTTTTCTGGAAGATCGGCTATCTAAACAAACTGATGTTCTGTATAACTTAGATGCTTTATTCAAACCTACACTTCATGGGGTATGCACTGTAACCTTAAAAAGTCCTAACTGACAGATTGTGAAATGTATCTAAAGTTACAAAATGTGTTTGCTTGTTCAACAATTTGCACACACTTTTGTTCAGCGCAAAAACTTTACTTCTTTAATGGCATGCAAATTACCCCCTTCCACTTAGTATTGAAAGTTGTCAGTTTCCCCTGCCTTTCTGCATCATTCTGCATAAAATTATCTTTCACTAGGATTTGCAGTCTCCAAAAAAAACTTTTCAGTGCAGACAGTGTATACATTGGCACCTCTGTGTGCCACTAGGTAAGCTGCTAAAACCCTCTGTACCATCTTACCCCCACACTTGTTCTTCTCTACTGCTCTTTATTCTTCTCTGTTGTTCTAACATCACAATCTATACTTTTTATTCTCCATTTCCTCTTTGTATAACATTAATTTCTTCCTTTTTAGTAAGTCCTTCTTCAGTATTACCCTTCCTTTCATAATGTTGACCCAAAATGTAATACCCACAAACGTTTTATTATGCACATCACCCACTTAATTATTCTGTTCCTAATACTTCACAGTTTCACTCTATATACCATAGAATATTCTACATTCCTCTAACGGACTATTCTCTGTTAAAATCTTACCTTTCTATATGCCCTTAATAAGGGATCACCTTGCCTGGAATATCCAGCAAACCAGTTCCACTCATTGATTTTTCCTATTACCTCTGCCCTGTCTCCATTAATATTGTTTCATTTTCATTTAATTACAATCTCCCCTTAACTATTCCATCATCCTTGCGTATCTTCATATCTCTAGTATTTATTTTCTGTCACATCATCTTCTGATTCATTACAAACTCAGCTCTCTGTGAGCACCACTGTATCATCCTACAAAGCCAACTGGCTTCCCATAAAACAAAGATCTAACCTACTTTTAGGATCTCAATTCTACAAACTACTCCAACTCCACACATTAATGCTCCATGCAGCTAGACTTTGGGAAAAACCTCCTCATACAACCTGAGACACTACTGACTAGCCACACCAGCTATCATTAATGCACCTAATACAAAACTTCAGCACAGCACATGCCTTCTCCTCTCTGGCACCTACTCCTTGGCAAGCTCTCCGTAGCAACATTAAGGAAATCAACACTTATTCCAAATTCAGAAAGCAACTTAAAAAGCACTTCTTAATCTAAGCCAAATGTTCCTGCTTTAACACATCACCTAACCTATCTCCTTTCTGAATCTCTTCTCCTCTCTCAAGATTTACTGAAGTTTGACCCTCTTAAGAAACTGATACATATATTGTACATTGCACTGTGCTTCTTCACTAGAACGTATATAAACAGTTTTTTCTCTGTAATTAATCTAAACCACTCTGCTGTTGTATAAATACACCTGCTAAACTACATGTTGTTTTTCAGTAGGTTAGTCAATCTTAAGGCTGATATTGTTGCCTTAGAAAAGATTAAAATAGCCAGGACACATTTATGTTGCATGTTTAATCATCATTTTGAATATTTACTGCACACCTTAGTGAAATTCTTGAACAGAGCAGTTATGCTATTAGTACTGTACTCATTTTTTTCTTTTCTTAGGATATAGACATTAAACTTCAACTGTAAAACTCTGGACAAGGCCAAAAAAAAAAAATAACACTGGGCAAAGGCCCAAAATCTGAGACAGATTTTAAATATTGCTCTTATAAATGTAGAATGTTGCTAAATTGATAGGATTTGCTTTAACATGCATTTTCTAAATGATATGAAATCTGAAACACAACTGTCTGTCATTATATTTTGACGTTGTAATGAACAATTTGCCAGAAAGCCACAAATTTTATGATAAACAGACTAATAATAGGATGCAAAAATTTGGCCATTTTGTGACATTCTGAACAGTTGACAGGTGAGGATAAAGACATAAGCAGCACAGTGTTAAGAGTTCCATTGTCACATTAAAAACAAAAAATTTCATGATTGCACTTCTTCCATATCAAGTCATATGGTCTTTAGGGCACACCACACAGAATTATACAGGCAGATAATGTCAGTAAAAGCCTATATGGTTTACTCAGTTCTGGGTCTCTGAATGTACTTTGAATTAGCTGCAAAGATGGCCTTCAGTTGCTGTACCAGTCTTAAAAGAAGAGGTGCTGGTGACAATTAAGTTTGGTAGCAATAGCAAAACCCCAGCCTACATGGAATAAGTATAGGACTGGACAAATTATTAAAAACAAGGGCTTAATTCTCCATCTATTTCACTGGATGTTAGCTAAGGAGGACTCATAATTTTCAACTATTTTATCCCAAACTATAGCTTTGTCCAAGGCTGGTACACATATTGTGCTGTGTGTATGTCAAAGTATCACCTGTTTCCTCTTTTCAGTGTTACATTTAAATTATATGCCAGAGTGCTTGCTGGCAGTATTCAGACATTTGCTTTCTAGCTGACTCATTAGTCTCAAGCAGATATCACCAAAGTTTAGTTTAGTACAAAGCATTTAATTGATTGTGATATCTATTATGCAATCTACTAAACAACCTTAAAACCCCCTGGTAGCAATTTTGGTTGATTTTCAAAAAAAAAGTTTTATACTGGGTTATCTAAAAGTATATGTGGAAAGAACTGCAATCTTTTGAGTTTTCAACCAGATTTTATTACAGCCATTCAGGCGTTTTATGCCTCAGTTACAGCAGGATATTTTAACTAATGAGAATATAGCTAATCCCTTTCGCTATGAAATGGCACAATACAGGGATATATAGAATCCTTGACTTTATTTCCGTTGGTCACACAGTACCTTTTTCAGTGCATCATATCTGTACAGTCTGCGACCTCACTGATGAAGAAGTGAAAATATATAGGTATGTGAACCACTGCTTACTACCATCATCTATACTCTTTCTGACATCCCTCTTCTCCATGATGGTCTCCATTTAACAGACTGTATGTACTAATGGATATCAGAAGGAAGAGTGAACTGCTAATTCTTAATTCAGAAGCTGATAAGCCAAAAAGGCTAATATCTGTTTCATATTGCCTTTAGCAGGCTCCCTCCTTGCCCTTTGCCAAAAGTACTGGAATTGAACTTCAAATACCAGTGGGAGAAGCTCATAGTGCAAAGGCATAGCTGGAAATGATTATTCCTGTCTCAGTTAGGCAGATCAATGTACTTGGGCTGATCATTTGCAATGAAATTCAAAAGCTTTAATCTTAGTAAGAATAATAATACCCCTTCATTAACAAGGTATGTCCACTGGACTCAAAACACATTTTCAGAGGCAACCCAGGAGTATTGTCTGGACAAATGACTTGATCTAGGCTGCAAAGCAGGCAAATAAGGACTAAGGGAATCAGACATTGTTCCACAGGAAATACAGCTCACTGACTTAACCCTCTGTGCCAACATAACTTCTATTTGGGATGCACTCTGAAGAAAAATCCTTAGGCTGTTTTAACTTTTGAATTTATACAAATGCTTTTATCATTCAACATGTTTTGTCACTTGTGCTTTGTACTGCTTCATTATGGTCACAAATTGAAGCTCAGTTGTCACTAGGCTAGTTACTGGGCACATCTCAAACAGGTTATAGTATACGGTACCTCCAACAGAAGATCTGGCATACTATCAAATACCTTATTTTTTATTTAATGCTTCTTAAGTGGGCACCTAGACTGTTCCATGAAGTCTTTTCAGCCACAAAAAACAACATAGGTATGCAGTACAGAAAAGACATAACATCAAACATAAAATTCTAATACAAGCAAATAGACTATATTAGACTGAATACATAATACAGCAATACAAGGTACGGCAGCAGTTGTCTGAATGGAGATATGTAAAGCAAACAAGTTTATGTATCAAACTTAGAAGATAAAGTTACACTTTTAAATAATAATTAAAGCAGCAATTACAAAGTCTGAATAGAAAAGTAATGGTTTGGATACAGTGCCTGAGTAGGAGGAGCAAGATAAGCATAACAGGCCTGTTATGCTGTTTTCTTATTCCACCATCCCCAAACAGATTTATTAGTGAACCAGTCTAGTAAAAGTGATGCAACAGGAGAGAGAATATTAAATCAGATGAGGTAAGGAGAATTTCTAGTCATGTGTTCCTAAAGCAATTATATTTGTTATCCTTAAGTGGATGGCAATGGAGAGCCTTCTTGAAAAATGAGAGATTGCCTTTTTGATATCTTTTGGAAAGTCAGAGGTGATCAGCAGTATGGAGGATGATGATGATATCTTCAGGAAATGAGCTCCTACAGGCAAGGTCAAGCAAGGATCTTTTAATGGGTAGCAAGAGTAAATGGGGTATAGATAGAAGGGGAGAGAGATGTGGAAAGGGTAGGAATGGAATTTGATGTAGAATCTATTGAACAGAGGAGGGTAGTGTTTTAGGCCTGAAGCTTGAAGGCGATTATGTTCAGTAGGAGTAAAGCCATGTCTCTATCAGGAAGCCATTTGTCTCTGCTGAAAGTGAGACAGAGATGTTCATTTTTGCTGGATAGCTGGATAAGATAAAAAATCTGAGTATTTGGGGTTTCAGCATAGTATACCTGTGTGGTGTTTTGGGAAGAGAGCCAAGAGCAATGATTGTCATGCCATATTCAAGCCTAGGATGCAGTACATATTGGACATCAACAGTTAGAGGGTAAAAGGTCTTGTTAGGAAGTCAAAACTGGGCCAGGACTTTAGTAATTTGATAATCCAAAGGTTTAGGAAATGGTGAGGCATTGATCAAATAAATGAGACCAAGATACTCAGTAACATAACTAAGGGTGTCCCTGAGGGATCTGTAATGGTGATATTTTGAGATGACTCAGTTTTTGCCAGTGTGTGCCAAATACCACTAGAGAACCTCTGTGAGAGTTATTTGTCAGGTTGTTAGAATAAAGTAATTTCCAGATAGTTCTACAATCATTTTGAAGTTATTATATGTGTTTATTGCCATTAAAGAGATTGATATCTTTTGCATTAAGTACATGATTTGTGTGATGGAGGTCACATGGATAGTCATTAAAGAAAAATTAAAAGAATAGTGGCCTAAGAATGCAACCTTGTTGAATGCCTTTTGGAAATGTTGCTGATGCATAGGTGTAATTAGGCCCAGTGAATGTAAAAGTATGACTGGACAGATAACTATTGAGCCTTTGTAGTTTTTCATTAGAGAAATTCATCTTGCCTAGTTTATGAAACAGGAGTGAATGATCAACTATACTGAGGGCATTTCTTAGATCAAGGAAAATTGCATCTATAATTTTGCCATGCTCCGTGTTAGAGTAGATGTGATCACTAACAGACAAGATAGCTGTAGTAGTTCTTTAGTTAGGGCAGAAACCACATTACCTGTAAATTCAGAATGTCATAATTAGTGGTGTAATCAAAAATTTGATTGTAAATGTTTTTTTTCAAGAATCTTGGAGAGATGACAGTGGTTAGAGATTAGATAATAGTCATTAGTTAAGTAAAGGGTGGAGACTTTTGGAAGTGGTATGACAGGGGCTTGTTTAAAAGCTGTGTGGAAGGGTATTTTCCCAAGCCAATTCTGAAATAAGACATTTATCATTGAAAATATAGTTACTACAGTGCTCTGGAATAGCTTTAATAATGGTGTTCTGAATGTCATGTGTTTTTGCAGTATACACATTTTTCATCTGTAGTAGATCTGTTTCTAAAATAGTGCCAAATATCAAAACTTCCACAATATACTACTCACTTTTGGCACTCAGAAGCAAATTTTATTACATAAAGACAACAAACACAGTAAAACATTGAACTAGTGGCTCAGCTTACACCTTCTAGATTCAAAAATGTTATAATACACTCAAACAGATAAATATATATCAAAATCAATTAATTAATCCATTATTCAATTTCAGTTCTGAAATTCTTAAAGAAGTAAAAACACTAATAACTACAAAATATACAGACACTGCAGAATATGTATTATTACTATTATTCCCACTTCAAAAAGTTTCAAAAACACATACTTATCGTGAATTAATTTAAATTAATCATCTAATATAGTCAACTTTGCAAAATATTAAATTACATAAAATCCTATCAAATTAAGTATTTCATAAGAATCTCATTATGGAGTTCCCCTGGTTGTAATGTATCATGTAAAAATAAACCATGCTTCTTTCTGCAATAATATGTCAGAAGGATTCAAATACAACTCCAATCTTTTAAAACATACATAATAAAAAATGTTAACAAATCAAAGCTATCCTTATTCTTTTCAATAACATGTGATGCAACTGGACTAGTGGGTGAGTTACTTTTAATATCCCTTATATGCTCCTGTATTATCACCCTTACAAGGACAAATTAGTCCATATATTACCATTCTTCTGGTAAGTAATTATATACCCCAGGGACCACAAACAATCTATTATTAATCCTGTATGTACCATCTTTTCACATGTACTTACAAGTTGTACAGCCCCTGCATTCCATGATAACACCCTCACAATTCATTCCTGTATGTACTACATGACTTCCACTACACAATGGATTCCAATATGAAATATTACGCTTCATATCCCTACACTCATCATCAGATTTAACTATATACCAGTGTTTAAGAATACATGCTATCCTTTCTACAAAGGGGGCATATCGGGTTACAAAGTATACATCTTCCAATCTCTCTCTCTTTACCCTTAATGAAACTGAATAATGGATTAATTGTTTATATATTTGTTTGAGTGTCTTACACAATTTTTGAACCTAGAAGGAGTAAGCTAAGGTGCTAGTTCAGTGTTTTATGGTTTGTTGTCTTTATGTAATAAAATGTGCGTCTAAGTGCCAAAAGTGAGTAGCATATAGTAGACCTCTTTCTGTCTATAAAAGACAAAACAAACTGGACACCACCCATCAGAGTTCAAAACTGCAATAGAACACCAACACCAAAGGAAATCCGAAATAATCTAAACTGGGTAAAACTATGTAAAAAATCTTTAATTCAGCAAAGCTCTCAAGACAACTCTTCCTCGGTGCTGTCTATAAAAGCTTGTTCCAGAATAGAACACAGTAGTCATGATGGAAACTGTTAGCTTTGTTTCCATTGTTTGTGGTAGTGTAATATATGTAGGTCAAATTTACTACCACGCCTTTTGCCTCTGTATAGATTTCTACCTAGATCCATAAAGTGTGTCAACACATGATAAGTGCTGTAATACCGTCAGCCCTGTTTTGACCCCATGGTCAGCCACTACTTTAAATGTCTCACTCTCTTGTCATTTAAAACCCATGTGATTTCTCTCTTCATTTCTAAACATGAATTCATACACATTGAGCACTGTTCCTGCATTATTTTATCTTCCATGCAGTAGGTAACACTGGACAAGCATGTGAATTTGTGACTATGGAACAATAGGTTTCTAGTACTTAAGAAATGCTAATCAGAGTTTTTGGGTGCTTATCTTTTTAATGTTTTGCTACTTAGTTATTCATATCAGAATATAAATTTATAATGTATTCTAAGATAACAATCTAATTAATTATATATTATTTAAAAAAAAAACAGTTTATCCCTTTTCCTCAGATGAAAATAGGGCATCTTCAGTGCCTTGTTAGTTAACAGTACTTCTTACCACAAAGACAAGATAATACACTGAAGCTAAATAAACACCTGTTCAATGCTATATGTCTTACTAGTGCTGACTTACTTATAATAATAATCTATGTGCATTTTATAAACACTTCAATTTTCACTCCTTCTGTTTTCTGTAGAGCCTCCCTTTTCCAAACATTTATTTATCCAACATAAACATAAACAGAGAGCAAGGAATTGAAGAATCTTGGAGGGGGGGGGCAGCATTATCACCCCCTCCCCCACCCCACCAAATCCACTTCCCCAGATGGTGTATATGGAATGTGTTTAACATATGTCTAAGAAAGTTTAAGAAAATATGCTGGATGGTATCCAAATAATAGCACAGAATATTGCATATAAAGCATATTTTAGCCACCCCCCCCACACACACACTTCTAGTCACTTAAAGGAACATATGCATGATTTTGCAGAAAATGATTCCTTTTATATGGCGCTAACATTTTCTGTTTTAAAGCAATTGTTTTCTCTTTTCACTGCTGCTTAATTTTGGATATTACTCAATTTGCTTTTATTATTTATTTTTAATTTTAACTTGAAATATTTTAATTTTTATTTTTATCTTCTAGTATATGTATATAGTTATTTTAATTTATATTTAATCCACCTATTTCATTCTACACTGACATTTACACAGTCAAGTTTATTACATATACACATACTTATCCAATAGCATTTCCAGACTGAGTATCTTAAGTCTGTAAATTATATTTTATAGCAGTTGTATGATGGACCAAAGAATGTTTACAGGCAGGTAGGCCATGGGAAATATTTAATACATTATGTGGCGCAATGGGATGTTATGCATTTGTATTATGTCACTTTTCACTTATATAAAGAAGGTTAATATGAGTAGCATTTCTAAGTGGCAGTAATATATCACTGCTTATTTTACCTAAATATACATGCATGTACCATCCATAAACATATATACATGGGCTTCTAATGTCTGCTTAAGTTCAGCGGTAACAGTAGCAAGCTGCTAGCATGACTTCTGCTGTTCTTGGGAAGACGGATCAAACTCGACAGTCTGTTCTGTGAAGGCTTGTTTTACACCATATTAGTTTTAGTGGGAGAGTTAAAATTAATGTGTCAGTCTTCCTCCTCAGAGATGCTCTGAACTTACTTTCTGACAGTCAGTTATGAACAAAGAAGGCTTTATGAAGACTACATTGTAAAACATGCCAAGCATGAGATACTTAGAAAAATTAAGGAACCTTATGAATGCTTGGGCATGTGTTTGACGTGTATGTAAAAATAAATTTCCTAGAATCTAAAAAAGGTTTGACAATATCTCAATATTTTCTGAGAGTGTAATGCATTGGCAGACTTTAATGATTCCCTGCAGAACACTCAGTTATCAGAGATACTGGGTGAGCAAATTTTTTTTTATCTTAGGGAAACTATTTTTCTGAATTATGATATGGAATTGGAGTTGCCTAGACATGGTAAGGCCTTGCTTAGTCTAATTATGGTAGCTACCAAAAAAGCAATTACTAGAAAATGGAAATCAAAGTCTAAACCAACTGTACTAGAAGTAGTGCATAAAGTATAACAGAGATAAAACAACTGGAACTGGGATCTTTAAAAAAATGGTAGGAACAAATTACATAGGAAAAATGAGAATTGTGAGAAGACTACATACAGGGAAGGAATGAGGTTTAAAAGATGGCAGGATTTGAATGAGCTATGTAATGTTTGACTGACAATGATTGGGTAGATTATAAGTGATGTTTACAATGGCATTTGAATGAGCTATTAATGTTAATGTGGTTTGTGATGTATAATGCTTGCACTAAGATTATGTCAGTATAGTTTGTTTTTATTTATATAAATGCATGGTTGCCTGTGTCATGAGTGATAATTTAATAAAGATAATTTAATAAAGATGTTTCTTCTTTGAAAAAAAATAATAATCATACTGGTGAACTCATGTCCATAACAGTAAACAGCTCACACTTTTTTTCAGCCGCATTATGTCAAACTGCATCCAGCACCAAACTGGAGCTCTTAAGGGGAGAATATGTATTTATTTATTTACATTGGTAAATTTGTCTGGGTCATAAAATAACCTCTTTTTAGCAGTGTTCCGGGGAGAAAAGTTCTAACAGTTTAACATTAATATCAATTTAATTGAAGCATTCTCTAATGCTCATTCCAGATCCTTGCAGAATGTGCCACTAGCTGTAAGGTGCTATGTGATGGACTCCAGTTCTTTTCTGGATGTCAAATGTGATTCCTATTAACAACTGATATCCCCACCAGAGAGCTGACACAATGATTCTCATTCTGTATGTACAGATGAAATATTAACTTGACAATCAATTCTAATATTTTCCCAAACTTCAGAACAATATAAATGTTTTGTAAGTAGTATTACCTACTACAGACACTAACTGCAGATGTTGCATTTCAATAACATGCAGTATGGTTCTTTATCTATTAATTCAATTCTGCAATCACATAATTGCACAGGAAGGAGCTTAAGAAGTGACCGCTGCAGGGACTGTACTAGGATCACTTCTTTGTTATGCAAATATGATGTCCACAGTAGCCAGAGACAGCAGGAGGTCACATGGGAGTTATTGTGTTAAAGTGCATGTTCATTTTATTAAGCTATGTCTTCTCCCTGTGCTTTTCCATTTGTTCCCACTTTTAATTGAAATTGCAGTTTCAGTTGGTTTTCTGTTCAGGGTATCAGCTTGCTGTGGGCAGTAGTGATTATTCTGTAGCAAAGCATAATTTGCTGCCATTTCTGAGGGGTTGACATTCTTGACTGGATTTCTAGCTGAGCCTATGTCGGTTCTGTCAGTTTATCTCCTTAGTTTAATTGCCTGGCATCTTTTCTAAAGACTTCAGGAGAGCTTTGAGAAGAGATTTTCCAGCTTTTTAAGCTCAAACATCAAGAAATAAAAACAAACATATTTGCATTACATTGCACATAAATTTGCCTTTTGTTTTATGTATTTATAGTTTATTTTTAGTGAATTTTTACTTGTTGCTTATGTTGTATGTATTTATAGTAGTTGACTAGCTGTTATCGTGATAAATAGCATCTCTGTTTCATTAACCTAAGTGTTCTTTCCATGCTTTGCCACTTTCCCCCCACTTTACCATTAAATTGCTGTTTTGTTTGGTTATCTGGTTAGGGTATTAGCTTGCTAAGGGCAGTCGTGGTTGTTCTGTGGTAGAGGATAATTTTCTGCTGTTTCTAAGAGGTGGATATTATTAGCTGGAGTTCCAGCTGCCTTTTTATTGGTTCTTTTACTTTATATTATTTATTTGTTTTATTTATTGACATTTTTGACCGGGAAAGTCCACTGTGAAAGAAGCCCATTTTCAATGGAGACCCGGGGAGAAAAGCTTCACAGTTTACAGTCAAATATGGACAGTAGACAAACATTTTTAAATAACAAAAATAAAGTTAAAAGATTATAAAAGTAAAATATACAGACAATACAAATCTTACTACTATATATCAGAACTTATATGAACTTTGATAACAGTTGGTATTATAGTACAACATTTTGAGTTGTTTCTTTATGGTATTGCATGAGAAACATGGCAGTTATTGCTGAAACAGTTTTAGTGGTAATGGAGATATCGTTAGTATAACTGTGCTGGGTAACACTTCACACAGTTCTGTGCAAAGCTGTATTCAACAGACGCAGGCACTTTCAATTTCAAATTCTCTCTTAGGAATAGTTAATACCACATTCTAGTTAGAACTGCATAAACCACACATTAAACTTGCACTGATAATCTGACCGGTTTACTATCACAATGCCGACGTGCAATTGCACGGCTATGAAGTATTCGAACAATAGATGTTCGAATACTTCATAGTTCGGCAGGTTATGTGAGCGAATGTTATCATTGCGAATGGACTGTGCATTCGCAATTATAACGTTCGCTCATGTGAGGGGATCGTGGTACAGTGCGGTTAGGGAAATACATCCCTTTCCTCACTGTAGTGCAATCTTGGAGTTGGAATATTAAGTTAGGGGGTGTGGGGGGTGCAGCCCCCCACAGGGGGGTGCAGGGGGGCTTGCCCCCCTGCATAACTGTGAGTTTAGGCTAGTTAGGTAGGGAGTTACGGGACGGGAGGGAGTGCTGTTGATTGTCGGAAATGTCGCGAGCGACATTTTCGACAATACACAGCTGTTTTCGACATTAGGGACATATGGAAATGTTCATTTCCGATGTTTAAATTCGAACATTAAGACACTTTTTATTTTAAGTTTCAATTTTATGATAGTAAACCAATATGACCCCCCTAGGTAATCTTCACCTATATATTTACTGTATACCATTTTTGGTGCTGGTGCCACATTGTATTTATATTTATCTATATTTATTGTTTTACCTGAAATCAATACTTAAACCAGCTGCCAAAATACTATTAACTTCTGCTATTCTTCCTTAACATTCACTAAAATGACCGTGCACCCAATCTAGATTAGAATAATTACTACACATTATCTTAGTGCTCAAACCTAATTTTATCTTTATTATTTTTCTTTGAACTTCTACCTTAATGCAAGAGATGAAATGAAATGACCTTCTTTTATCCTTCCTTAGCACCCATCACACCCTCTGTCCACAGTGGAAGATCAGACAGCTAGTTTTTCCTCTGTTGTCAGTCGCATAGCACTTCGTATACTCAGACTATGTACAAATCGCCTGTTGACAGATATCAATCTTTTACTTAACTCGTCACAGTCTATGTGTGAAAGATGTAAATGACTAGCCAGCCTCAAGGCCAAATTCATATGAAATAAAGCATATTCTTCTCATCACTGAGTTTCTCTTAAGCACCTTAACTGACTAGAGCTATCCCACTATCGCACTCTCTCTCTGAACAACAAGTAACACACATTGTAGTGCATCACACTGAAAGGTGCCCTGCCCTAAGCTCTTTGTTACAAAATTATACCCCCAAACAGCAACTCTGCTCTAATGATAAACGTATCCTCTCGGTTCAACGTCCAACAACATACCTGGACAAGTTCTGTAGTCCAGCTATGTTTCCATGATCTGAAACACCATCTCATTCCCTATTAGACTCGGTGAAACATACGTTCAAAGGTAAAGTAAAACTCCTCCTTATTTCTTTGCTATGGTGTTGTTACACTCCATGATAGAATTAAGAAATAAGTAATTAATTAAATAAACTCTTGTTGGTATTTCCCCCAGTTAGAGTCATGTGTTATTGTGTTCCATGCTTTAGTTTCTATAAATGGATCTTACTACTTGCTATATAAAACGAAAACTGTAAACTATCATAGCTCTAGAGTTCCATTTTCAGTTCTATCCCACTTTTCTTCACTTCTCTTCTGTACACTTTTTAAGCCTAGCAAGAATCGCTGCCAAAATACAAGTGATGTACTTCAAATTCTTGTGAACTACCTCAGTAATGAACCTGTAGCATTGTTTAAATGCTCCTACAGTCCAAATAGGCATTAAATACTTTTGCTAGACAAAAGTATATTGTGTTATGTAGTACAAGCCAGATTCATTAACACCTACAATAAGTGTACACAATGTGTAAATAATCTATATTCAAGAACATGTCTACCATTTTTTGTACTTTCTAGTCACTCAGAAAGATTGCACTAAGTGTACGTGTAGTCTACACTGTCATAACTTTTATGAATCCCTCTCAGTATTTAAGGCAACAGTATAAATGTGGAAGGGTAGACAACTTTTTCTCACTCAGCATTCCTTTTTAATTGCAGAGCTTATTTTGGTGACCTTCATCATAAAAGCCAAATATATCATTCTGTAGCTCCTCCTTCAATTCACAGGTCATTAACATATTGTAATTCCTTTGACTCACGAAGAGACATAATTTTTTTTCTCTCTTAACCAGAACCTTTAGTATACAAGGGAAAAGGTTGGTGAAGTGAACTTTCTCAGTAAAAATATATAACAAAGAATACACACTACAATCAATCAAAAAGACACTATTAGAAATACAAAACAATAATTTTGCCTTTCTTACACAGTAACTTATTCTATGACGGATACGTTTGAATGAACTTTTTTAGAAATGGTAGGCTATGGTATTTCTTTGGGTTGTCTGTGTCCCATTTTTTGTCTCATTTTTGTGTATGAAATAAGTAAATCTATTTTATTCATTTCTAAACTAAATCAGTGAAAGGGTTTGGATATATAGAGATTGTTTTTTGTTGGAAAAAGTTTTTTGGCAGGGATCTGTGTATCATTTTTGTATGAATGCAGTGTAAATATTTAACAGGAATTTTTGCAATTTTGTTAATGTGGCAAGGGTAGGGATAATTTGATGCAAAAAGAGTGCATATAAATGTTGCTGCCAGCAGTATAAACGATAAAAATAATCAGTTGTCTACATCATGTACCACATTCTTGTTTTTATCGAATCCTTTATCTGGAGTATACTGTTTGGATATGCATACAGCTTTTGTAGAAACAATATAACTTATGAAAACTGGCAAAGTACTGGGATGGTCATTATGTACAACTCCAGATATATAGAAATATTGACAGTGTATTTTAGCTTATCGTTTTTGCTACAATCTGGTGACTATTAGAAATCAGAGTATATCGTATATAGGCAAGCTGAATTATAAGATAGCTGCTGTACCTTTTGCATAATAATTGAATTGTCATTGTCATTTATAACTATTTTTATTTTTTCTATATCATTAGGCTGGGATATTTTTATTATTATTATATTTTTGGAAATCCTAAGATTTATAAAGATTTAGAAAATGTGCTGTTTAGACCCACTATTTTTTCCAGTGGGCCTAAAACAGGATAACTGACTTTATGTAATTATGAAAAGTTATGACATAATACAGTTTATTCCCTCTTTTCTATGGGACACATGAGAGTTTCTTGAAAATTTGAAAAAGGATTAATCTTAGCAACATCAAAGATGATATTTTTGTTACCATAGACAATGTTCAATGTATTCTGTTTTACCAGAACAAGGAGTTGGGATTGTGATGTAATTCCTTTTATACTCTATATCACACACACGTACACTTTTGCTTTCTGTGCTTTGCAAGGACTGATGCAATTAATAACTTTTTCTACTTCAATAATATT
>NC_056745.1:945758933-945801433 GCF_019279795.1 Protopterus annectens | reverse complement strand
CAGAGAACCTTTTTCAATTTAGCTACATTGATGCTGAAGATAGTTTATACTGACTCATTTGTTAATTGGACTTGCATTTTACTTTAATTGGTAATACATAATTTTCTACTTATATATCTGTTTTGTTTCTTTGTATCGATTATTATGTACAAGGACACTAAATAAAAAAATAAAATACATTCTTCAAATGAAAAAGATTCTTTCTAGATTGAATATATTGCCAAATGAGATTGTCCCAGTCCCCTTCAATAAACACATTACACCGAATGACATTTGACAATCTTTATTAAACTTCCATAAACATGACTTGTTAACCAACATTTAGTTACAACTGAAACATAGTGTAGTTGATTAAATCACAGCAGAAACATCCAGGTAATGTTAATCAGGACAGCATGACCTCGCTCATCCTGACTCAGTAAGCAGCGTCCATACCTCCACTCACTTACTTTACATATGAAGCAGTGTCCCATGACTCACTTCATTTACCATTTTATGAATTACTCATCCAATCAAATAAGTAGCAACCTTACCTCCGCTCACTTATTTTATTTACCAAGCAGTGTCCAACTGCTCACTTTCCTTTACCAACTCATTGAAATGAACAGCTAACATCAGAGGGGGAAAATAAAAGAGGCAAGCCTGCCCCTCTTCTCCGGCCACCAACCTGACCAGGCTGTTGCCCATCTCTCCTACAAACTTTCTACAACCTACCCGCTCATTAAAAGGTCTTAATCCAAGCATTGTTCGGTGAACTGTATCCTCTCTAACCAAACTAGATCCATGTCAACACCTCCCATAACCCTATCCCATAATTAACCAAAGTGGCCAATTATCTAAATGGCTGAAAGGAAACCCTGATCCCTCCCCAATGCAAAAATTACCAGCCATATCCTCATAATGTAGCATAACCTTTGTACCTTAACTAAAATCACTTAACTAACTATCAATAGTGACTTCACGATGATTGCATAGTCATTACCTGCCAAATGCACCACCAAAACACTAAATCCACATCACATAAAACCATACAAGAACAACTGCACCATCATGCCTAACTTCAGCCCCATTTAACTGCCCACTATACCTATTAATATTCAAAATGAAAATTCCTTGCAATCAGTATAATAGTAATCCCCCATTACCAACTTCCTAATATAAACAAGAAAACATTTAATGACATCCTAGCTTTTTCTGACCAAGAAACCACCCTCCAAATGACTGATGACCCATATCCATGTCAATACCTACCCAGTGATCCACCAGAACTCTAGTAAGTCCAATGCAGTCTGAAATAAGGGCATGTAAATGACATGATATCATACCCAATTGCAACTCCCTTTTTCCACCCAACAGATATACTAATGACTAACTTATTGTTTTTTTTTTTAATAATAGATCAATTGCATAGTCATCCTGGCATCATACCCACTATCCTTATAAAGCAAGGAAACATCTGACATTGAAAAACCACCTTGTTCATGACTTCGATCCCATGAAAGGACTACACAGACCATAGGCTCATGGCTCTCCATTTGCCAAACACCACCCCTTGCAATCAACTTATTTTGACAGCAATATTCTCTAAGCTTTACACTATCAAGCCTACCGTAAACCTTCCAGCATATGCACCGCCTCTCAGGATTTAGAAAATTAACATAACTCTAACACTCCTACAACTGTAGTAATTATACATAAATCCTTTTTATCCGACAGAAATGCCCCACCTTGTTCACATGCCTAAACCAAATAACTCCAGAATGCATGCTACCAATCTCCTACCCCCCGACAACTGCAACACAGTTTGACCCAACTTGCAACACCCCCACCATATCCATTACTTATAAAACTGCCCAAGACTCCTGCAACATGCATCTAATCCTTCTAACCTAACACGCCTCAGATATTAGCACCAACAACCCATACCACTGCCATATTAACCAACTGAAAATGGACCCTAATCCCCCCAACTTCTTCTGCTAAAACTATGATGCCTGCTAGATTGGAATCAATGTCAAAGCCCTGCATCCCTCCTTCAGTCATCCTACCCTGCTGACGGACCAACCACAAACCAATCCCCACAAAAGTATAGCCCACCCGAACTTCCTGCCACATTGGTAACAAATGCAAATCCCCATGAATAATCCAAAACATTTACCAAAAACTCAGCATCCTTAATCCAGTGATTACCCTTGGATTTTCCATTTAAAGCGTTCCTTTCAAAGTGTCACCTTCACATCCAGTAATGAAACAAATCCTAAACCTATGTTAGGAAAAATAAACAAACACACCCTGCTTAACCTATTCCCTGAAACAGCTAGTTCCTACCCATCAACACTTACATATCTGCAAATTTCCCATAAACCCTACCTACTGCTAAGTCCCACATATAACACAGCACCTCCTATCAGCCCAAAGAAAAGAGTATCAGACAAACTAACTAACCTACCCATCCCCTATTCCTACCCCACCATAACTTCACAAGCATTACCTTCATTTGTAAGAAACAAATAGTCCTACAAATTGACCCCCCACACTCCTTGATTCAGTAAAAGCCCTCAAGGTAACCCCCATCTATTACCCATGTAACAAAATCAGGCTGCTGCGAATACCAAATATGTCTTAGTCATCTATCACCTGTATCCCCTGTACATCCATATACCTACCCATGCACTTTGCGTCTACAAACTACATGCCACCACCACTCCTTGTAACCAAGTGATATTGACAAGGCAAAGGCCATGTCCTACTGTAAGCAAGCTCCATGCCCTACATGAAAAGGGAAATTAGCACCCAGAAGTCCCCTCACATGAAAAGGACTAAACCCAACCTTAGTCATCTGCAAAAAAGAAATGAGATGTAAATCATCTGAAATACAAAAACCTTATGGCACAACCTGGCCACCTCTAAATGCCCTCAATAAATCGAGCTTCCCTTGCTACATTTCAAGGCCCTATTACTGCTTGAAAAAAAATTCTCACTCCTGTAAGACTGAATATTACTTCATTCTCAGGCAATCCCTTGTGTACACATCAAATGCAGAACAGAGATACACATACGAGTAATGTGTGCTCATCTTGCCTGCTTACCTCCACACTGCGAGGTTGGGCCATAAGTATGCCATTGAATTCCAAAACAGCAAAAAAAAATAATGGCCAGTGTTCTTCTACTTCCGCAACTCTCGGCCAGCTTCACCCTAAACAACTCAACCCACTGAACTCAGTTGCCCAGGCAGCCAAACTCATAACCCACAAAACCCCATCTCAAACCCCCCACTAACTTTGCCAGTGACTTATGAGCAGGGAGAAGTAAGTTTCATATGTAATCTTCCCTGCCCCTCCCCCTCCATTGCTAATAGTGCTATGAGCAAGCATGACTAACAGCCAACACTCATGAGCACCACAAAGCCTGCTAAAACGCTTGTACAAACCAATGCAACCCTGAAGTTAAGCCCAACATCCAGATAATTAGAAGCATACCTTCCAACTTCTCAGTGCAAAAGTATGGGCACAGCCAGTTACTTCCACAAACTTGCAAGTTTGACACAGCAAAGATGCTTTGTATTAGGATGAATCTTCCAAAGGGCACAAAATCCAGAACTCAAATGCCTGCCGTTACTCCCACTTCATTCATAAAGCTTGCCACCAGATTGCCATAAATCCACCAATGCTGCCAAAAATGACAGTGCAGACTGAAATTGCAGTACTTACATTAGCTCCAACCCCCACCGTACTGCACCATAATCAAGACACAAATGCTACATGTTTTAGATCATGAATCTTCTCAATAACTTGCTATTGCTGTACACCAAAAACTATTCGGTTTACCTGTCTCATTTATTCATATAAACCCAAGCATATCTGCTCTAGGCAACTGTCCACAAATGTGTGTTCCTCCTTCAGAGACCCTTCATTCAACTCTGAATCCATCTCTAGTCCCAGCACCTCAACCAATATTGCCACCAATTAGAGAGTTAGTTTTATTTTATTGATTTAAATATCTTTCATTTTAACCTGGATTGGAAAGGCACTTCCCTCATGATGAGATGCATTGTCATTATACCTTTCTGTAGTAGGTGGAAACCACCTTCCGCACAGAAGTTCCAATAATAGCTATTTATCTACCATAGTTTATAGCAGCCAGTAAAATGAAACACATAAATAAATACATAAATAAATAAATCATTAATTAAAACTTTGCAACGCAGCCCAAATACTCCTCACACCAAACAATTCGGAGATCTTGTGTTTCAATAACAAGACTAAACTGCAAGCCCACTCGTGATAATCTTGTCTCTGAACTGAGCAACAGTTATTTTCTGCACTGCTTTAACCATGCTTCTTTTATCTCACAATATATTAATCCAAGGGGAAATAAGTACCAGTGATTATTTAATCAGGATGGTCTTTTAATCTATGGTAAGATCACAGTAATTATAATCCATTTGAAAACAGTTGCAAATAATGTAATCAGAAAAGAATGAAATGACATGGTGTAGAAGAAAAAAAAAAAAATATATATATATATATATATATATATATATATATAAAACGCATGAACATCTGAAAACGAATCACTCGTTTGTGAGCAGTTGTGAGGCTTAGTTATTGATTTCAGCCATGTGGTTATTCTGATGTTAGTTAACTGAATTTCATGTGAATAAAGTGATAAAGTGAATCATAAGTGGAGCAGAAATGGCTTGATATTTTGCCTTATATAGGCTTGTTGGATTTTGAGTGCTGGAAGTTTATATTTGGTCGATGTCCCTTGTTCCGTGCACCTTATTGGCTACAGCACAGTTTGTTGTTGGACAATATATACATATATATTTCTATATATTATATAGATGCTTATGTGAGTGTGTGTGTGTGTGTGTGTGTGTGTGTGTGTGTGTGTGTGTGTCTGCTTATGTGAGTGTGTGTGTGTGCGTGTGTGTGTGTGTGTGTGTGTGTGTGTGTGTGTGTGTGTGTGTGTGTGTGTGTGTGTGTGTCTGTGTGTATGTATGGATTCACTTTAGAACACTGAAAGCCCATAACACTGAAATTCAAAACATTGAATCCCATAACATGAGGTACCAGAATATTATACTAGTGCATGGTGTGCATCTTTGTGTGGTCTTTATTTTTTGTTTTGTTAGTAATTTTGTAGTTGAGGTGTTTATCATGTCTTCCAGTGAATTTCCCATGTCAGGTTCGATAAGCACACCATGCACAGAAGGTACTCCACCCAAGAACTGAACTGGAGACCTAAGATCTTTGAAGAATACTAACTCCTGAGCCATTCTTTAGTTGAATTCAGCTGTATGTTTTGTATCTGTATTTGTCTTCCTGCATGTGTGGTAAATTCTGTCTGTAAGCTATGCATTCTAAGACTTGGTTGCATACTATAATTACTTTGTAATGGCGGTATGCATATATCTTTTGCTTCTTGTATGCCCTGATTGTCAAACCTTTACCTTCATCCTTCGCAGGAAATAGGCTTTGCACAAATGAACTTCTAAATTAGTGAACCAGACTAAATAAAAATAAACTTGAGCTTTTCCATGGTATGCATTCATAATCTGAACATTTTCAAGCTAAAATACTCAACTGAAATGTGCAGCTTGACATATTCAATTACATTTTGCCTCTGATGCTTAACTTTATAATTATTCATTCTCATTTTTTTCACCAAGCATTCACATTTTCATTATTAGAAGTGTTGGAGCTATGAATGTTTATGATGAGAATTTTCATCATCACCTGCTAAATTGCTTTGAGGGTTGAAGTAAAATTATCACAAATGTCTATTTTAAATTGTTGTAGTCAAAACAGGATTCAGTGGCAAAGTGAATTGGAAATATTCAAAGTTTCCATTTTTGCTGAGAATATTTGATAAGAAATAGACTTGCAAACCAAAGAAAACCTTAATTTTAAGGTAGGTACCTTAGGTCTTGAAAATAAACATGGTCCACTATAAGGCAAATAACTTACGGCTGTCTGACAATAAAAATAAAATTCATCACTGCAAAGAAATCTTCAAAAGATCATGGTTCCCATTTCCAGCAATTAAATACTGTAAAGTATTCAAATTGAGGAAATTTATGACAACTTTTTATGCACTTGTCTGCAAGGATGCATCTAAATATAAATATTTTGGATATATATGCATGCATCTTTGTGTGTGTGTGTGTGTGTGTGTGTGTGTGTGTGTGTGTGTGTGTGTGTGTGTGTGTGTGTGTGATGTGTTATATATCTAAACATAAATATTTTAGATATATATGCATGCATCTTTGTGTGTGTGTGTGTGTGTGTGTGTGTGTGTGTGTGTGTGTGTGTGTGTATGTGTGGGAGGGAGTTTGGGTAACATGCTACAGGTAGATACACTGCAGATGAATAAGTGTAATGAAATGAGTTAAATATATCACATCTCTCAAGGAGTTATGACAAATTCTGGGCAAAATAAAAATGTCTTTAATATTTCATAAACTCAGAGGTGCACACATCTGAACAAATCACATAAACACACACACACACACACATATGCCACAATACACACACACACACACACACACACACACGCACACACACACACACACACACACACACACACACACACACACACACACACACACACACACACACACACACACACACACATACACACACACACACACACACACACACACACACACACACACACATGCCACATTACACACATACACACTATACTATTTATTTATTTTATTTATTCATTTATTTTATTTATTACAGTTTGATGACTGGGATAGTCCACTGGGCCTGGAAAACCCCATTTTCAGTGGAGGCCCCGTGGAAAAAAGCTCCAAAGGATATAGACAATTTTACAATTGTTATACAAAAGTAAATAAAGTAGTAGAACAGTAAAAATACAGAGAAAATATACAATTTGTTAAAAAAAGACATAACATTTCTAATCCTAGGTAATGACTTACAAAAGTGAGATTCATGTAGTCTAAACATATTCAAAGTACATGCATTTCAGATGAAAAAAACATGTAAGTAAAACATTTATGTACAGAAAAAATAAGCTTTTTATTTTTTGGAAGTTAGAAATATGAGGAGAGGACAGAGAGAAGATGGTGAGATGGGAGAGGTAAAAGGTGGTATATAGTGGAGAAAGGGAGTGGGTTAGGGGGAAGTTTATGAGGTATAGGGTAGGAGAGGAAGTAGGGGCAAAGGGTAAGAGAGCACAGTGATAGAAGGTTGAGGTATATAGTGCATGGGAGATGGTGTTAAACATTTTATGTTGTAGGGTCTATGGGAACATTCTCTCTTTTAAAGGAGGTAAGATTGGAGACAAGTTTTGAAGTTTGAGTGGCTCTGAGTATTTCAAAGGGTTTTAGGGAGAGAATTCCAGAGTTTATCTAGGGAGCAGAAT
Source organism: Protopterus annectens (assembly GCF_019279795.1). NCBI lineage: Eukaryota > Metazoa > Chordata > Ceratodontiformes > Protopteridae > Protopterus > Protopterus annectens. The sequence continues at coordinate 945,794,035 of NC_056745.1, read as the reverse complement.
AATAGTAGGTGGCCAGGGGGTCGACGAGGCTTATATATGTTTAGAAGATTATGATTTTCTGATCTTAGAGAGCAGATGGAAATGTAGGGGGTTAAAGAGGTTGACAGAGAAGGACAACTAGAAGGTTTGAATATGAGCTAGTGAGCAGTAGTAAGTCTAGGGAGTATGAGGTAGTTAGGAAGTTCAAGCCATTTCAGGGAGTGGAGAGAGATACAATGATGCAATGAGTTTCTGGAGTTGGTGGCAAATTTGGACCTTTTATTGTAACAGGCTTCCAACTTAGCCTGTAAGCCTAGCTGAAGATTAGTGAACAGGGGGCACTGTACATAAGAGAGGGAAGAACTAGATAGTACTAGATATTTAACTGCTATAAGCTTGTCAAAAAAAGTAAATAAATCAATAAATACTATAATTAATCAGTTAGATGCTCTACAAAACATGTTGAGCAGTGAAATCATGGCAATAAGCATCTGATGTCAAGCAATGTAAAGTGTACAGTAAATAACTTACAGGGTTATAATTGGGTTTCCAACCACACCTAGCTTACTATGTATTCGAGACATGAATGACAAGAAATTCACCTCAAGAATGAAGTTTGAAAGGTGGATCTTGGCATCCATGGTGAAAACACATAATAGATGATTATGCTCAGAAACCCAGTCGTAATTCTTTGTAGTACATGGAGTTTTATTTGCACCAACTACAACCAGGTGCAGAGAGAGAAAAAGTAAAAGTCTTAAAGGAGAACCGCACCCCACAGATTCAAAAACATCTTCATTTCATCATGGTTTGGTGTTTCCTACATTTTAACACAACTCTGTGGCTATTTACAGGTTTTTAAATATTTTTATAAGTAATTTCCAAGTCTGACCACATGAGGTCTGACATCTTGAAGTAATTCTGATTGTTTACTCTGCCTCTAAGTATCCCACAATGCAGTGCTTCTCTGTTAAAAATTACATCACACAGGATTTTTTTTTCCTAAAGCTCCTGTCACTACATTGATTTTATATGGATAAACTGCTGTCTTTCAGTCGGCTAGTTTTAAGTAACATTTTCATGCTGTTCAATGACTACTTAAAACACAAACAGTAAAAATGCCACAGAACAGACTTTCAAAGTGCTTTTTTACTGCTGTTTCTTTTTAGAATGGGTAAATTGCAGTATTTTGTGAAGCCTGAATTGTGCTAGTTTGACTCATCTCTCATCCCCCTTCACACCCAACTTCTCTAGCTGTCAATTCACTCAGGATAAACCTGAAATTGATAGGTGTTTTATATTTCCACATGTGCAACATTAGTCAAGTCTCCTGCTGTGAGCTGTCAGTCATAGCAAGCAACAGCTCAAATTGCCCTTAGCACTTTGACATGACAAATGTATTGTTTCCTTGTTCTAGTCTTTGCATTCTGTATGGGTAGGGGAAGGATGAGAAAGCTGTGACATCACAACATGACTGGGTTTTTAGGATGGTCATGGTGTTGTCAGTTTGGGGAGGAAATTGGCCAGAAAACTACCTGCATTCATTGGCCTTGATAACATCAATGAATTGGAGACTGCAACAAGCTTTTCCAGAACGAGATAACAGTTTTTTTGAAAGTGAAACTATCACAGTACAGTAAGGTACTGTTCTAGTGGAGAGAAACTGTCCATTTATAATATTTTAAATGCTGTACTCTTGTTTATTCATAGCACGGACAGTAAATATAGAGTAAAAGCACAGAGAAGTTGAGCCTTTCATAATAGAATCCCATTGTTGTCCTTTAAGCCTGAAGTGGTAATGCACTTAAAAGCACTGTCAAAAAGACTGCAGAATACCTTTCAACCTCTTTGTTTAATAATTCTGGACAAATACAAAAGTAATAGGGGACAAAGGATCAAAAGCATGGACAGTTATTAAATATAATGAAACAACACATTTTGCATTAATATGCATATTCTGAACAATTACAATTATGAAACTGTAATGTCTGGCATTATTGATTATCTGTAATACCTGGTGATTTACCAGAAAATCAAAATTTTACTAGGGACATGTTACAAACATGACGAAAATCAAACATGTTCTATATAATCTTGAGCAGCTGACATGTGCAATAGGTGGAAATGAAGTGTTCCTCTAGCAGAAGGTAAAACAGCTTTTAAAAAGCTCTTAGCCTCTTTGTTCTGTCACACTTTCTGTTTGTAAGTGTGGCAACATGAACCTCTGACAGTGTTTAACAGCTGTTTACCTACTGCTGATGCTGTCTATTACTAGTTAGCACTGTTTGCGCTAAGTCCCTAGCAAGAGACCCAGTCTTAACAGCACTTAGGTTGTCATTAACAAGGTTGTGTTACGCATCCCTAAGTGCTATACAGATTAGGTCTTACTTAACACGTTTATCTTTTTTCACCTGATTTTGAACAGCAACCTTGGTATTTTGTGCACTAAAATTATTGTATGCACAGCAAAGGTGTCATCACACATTATGGAGATGCATGAACTTCTGGGGAAATAATTCTTCTCAATGTATTACATTTTACATTTACTGGCAAATGACATGCCAATATCTCAAAAACACTGCAGTTAGCCACATGGAGCTGATACAACTAAGAGCAAAGCAATATAGTTAGTAGTGATCCAGAAATGATGTTATCCCTTAAGATAAATAGCTTGCTACATGGCAAAAATGTGCATGCATAGCACCAGACTGGTACAGAATGGCCAATTCATAAAAAAAGAGTTTCACTTGCAGCCTAACATGACATGACATTACAAGGACGTAAGGCTTTGAGTTCAAAGAACTTCACGTTACTTTGTCAAGCCCTGCAGTATCTCAAGTACATGATATCTTTGTCTAATAGTGCTTTAAATAAAACAAAGTTCCTGGCACCATTTATTTTATGTTGTCTGTTCAAGATAAATACAGCCTGTTCCCTGTATCATGTCTTTCTTTTCACAGCTGTTTTCTTTACTCATAACATCATGACAACAAAATTACTGCCCATGGCTACAATATTATATGCAAAGTTAGATCAGGAAAAAAAGGAGGGTGGTGTAGCCATACTATTGCAAAGCCACCTCACTATTGAACAATATGAATGTAACTCCCAAGAAGTCAGACATGCAAGTAATTCTAGCCAAGACTAAAACTTAATCCCAATAAACAAATAATTATTGCAGGTGAATATATCCCACCAGGCAATAACATTACCATACTGGAAAATTTACTTAACTGGTTGTCATCTTCCCTTCCACAAGAAAACATTATACTAGGAGATTTTAACATTGACTGGTCTGACTTCCAGCTAAAATCCCTCAACCCACATTAACCTCCATGGATTTTCCCAAATTATATCTACCCCCACAAGAAATGACAAAACCTGCAAACACCAGTCCATCTTAGATGGATTCTATTATCAGACCCCACTCTGGCTCACCAATCAGGCTGTCTTCCTGACAGTCTGAGTGACCATCAAGCAACCTACTTAATTAGGAACCAGTCTCACCAAACTAAACAACCCATCCTCAGAATGGTACATAACAAAAAGACCTTTAGAGCCCATGTCTTAATCACTTCACTGAAATACTATAACTGGACTCCCCTAAAACAACTACCACTAGATGAAGTTGTGCAGTACTTCAACTCAACCTTCCTAAAAATCCTAAACTCCCATGCACCACCCGGAACCACTTGGATCATAAATAACCATGCCCCATGGCTATCAAAAGATACCAGGTCCATAATGAAAGAAAGAGACAAAGCCTGGTTACAATTTCGCAAATACAAAACCACCACCCTGAAACAGAATTACCTCAAACTTCACAACAGAGTAAAAAACTTGACAAAACTAACTACCGTATACTATGCAGGAAAGACACGCTAACAAACCTAAAAAATTCTGGGCCTCTATAAATAGCTTAATGCACCCAGAAAAATCTACCACACCCTCCCTTGTATTACCAAATAACAACAACATCCCCCCAATTTTACAAATACTTTACTGAAACAATCCAAACCCTAGCCAATAGTCAAAACAGTATCCCCACACCAACAGTGACCCCCACCAATTTCAGTACAAAAAACTCCTACCCCAGTTTTTCCCTAAACCCAGTCCCAACTAATACAATTGCTAAACTCCTCAAAAAACGTAAACCAACAACATTAGCAGCAGACAATCTGCCAGCTGATTTCCTACAAATAACAGCAGAAGCTATAGCCTATCCCATCTCCATTCTCATAAACAGGTCAATATCAGAATTCAAAGTACCCCACTCTTGGAAATTATCAAATATTATATCATTGCACAAAGGGGGTAACTCTCTTGAGCTTACCATCTACCATCCTATTGCAATCCTATCACCTTTATCAAAAATATTTGAGAGAGTTGTTCATACCCAACTTATGCAATACCTCCTAAAAAACAACCTACTATACAAATCCCAGCATGGCTTTAGACCTTCCCATAGCACTACCACAGCACTGCTTTTATTTACCAACACTGTCAATCACCACAGAAAAAACGGACTATTTGTATCCTCCATATTCTTAGACTTATCCAAAGCCTTTGATATGGTTAACCATAACATACTCCTAGAAACTCTAGCTACCCTCAACATAAGCTACCCCACCATATCTTCATTCAGTAACTATTTATCAGATCGTCAGCAGGCAGTTCTTTGGCAAGACCAATTGTCCCCTCTACTACCAGTAGCCATAGGTGTCCATCAAGGGTCCATTCTCGGTCCTATTTTCACTATTTACTAACCAGATACCCTCCTCTCTCTCTGCCTCTGTAGTACAATATGCAGATGACACTACTATTATATCTGCCACCCCACCCTGAATGAACTAAAAACCATAACCCAAAGTAACTTTACCCTAGCCAAAACATGGTTCACCGACATCAAACGTATACTTAATCCCCAAAAAAATAAACTCATTCTCTTTAGCCCAGGTCGATCTCATACACTAAACAATAACTTTATATTACAGTCTAAAGATAGTACACAAATCACCCCAACAACTCACACAAAACTATTAGTCATAGAAATTGACAATAAACTGCAATTTGACATACATATAGCCCAAACAATCAAGAAGATCAACAAAAAGCTAGGTCTCCTTTACAGGAACCAACAGTTCATGACTAAATACACTAAAGCCACTATTGCAAGAACCCATCTATTATTCATCCTTCTTTATCCCTCCCCTATCTTAACTAACCTTCGCCACACCAAACTCACCAAGATGGAATCTTGCTACAACAGGATTGCCAAGTTTTCTACCGATGCCACTCATAGATCCCATCATTGTCTAGTACTCAGGCAACCCAACTGGCTTGAGTTCCCACATCTCCTCCTTCTCAACCAACTCACAATAACTCACAAACTCTATTATCTTCCTGGCAAAACCCCTGCCCTTCAGCATCTAATCCACCCCTATACCACCTCCAGAACCTTAAGAACCAGTAATCAGAACCACATAACTGTCATTAACCACAAAATTGAGGCTGACAAATCTCTCTTTGTCTGCACTATTGCCAGAATCTGGAACTCTCTCCCAAATCACTTAACTTCTACTACCTCAATTTCCCAATTTAAAAAACTACTCAGAACCCACTACATAAAAAAAACTGGCTTTGCTCATGTCACCCTCCCAGTTAAGCCATACCAGTGCACTGTAGCTATGACTACTAATGACAAAATAGTGGTTCTCTACCTCTCCTTCTCTGCTAGTACACCCAATAATAAATTCCCCATAATGCTGTGCCCTCAAGGGAAAAAGTATGTCTCAGATATTTACAGTTGTATATTCTATATGGTATTGACTCACTTTTTGATATTTTAACAAATGTTAAGTTCTACTATGTATATTCAGTTCTATTATTTCCTGTGTGATGTGATGCTTTCTTCTTATCTTGCCATATTGTATCCTTTGTATTGTACTGTACTGGAGCTTTTCTCCTTGGGCCTCCACTGAAAATGGAGTTGTGTCCAGTCGGATTTCCTGGTAAACAAATGTAAAATAAATAAATAAATAAATAAATAACCTGTCACATATGCTGCAAGTTTAGTAAGTTGCCCACATTGTGCAGATTGTATCTCAGATGTCTGCATCTTATGAAGTACAGTCACAGGTAGTTAAGACTGCATTTGCATGGCATTTCTTGTGAATTTTCTTCTTGGTAAATTGTCTTACTCTTTTTCTAATCATACGTCTTATCTTGTTAATCTCAGTGTGTAATATCCGCTAACAAATCCCAAATGTGGCCTGATCAGACTAAAACATTCATTAACCGTGACCTTCTGGTTGCACTGAATCTTAGCATTCCCACTGTTTTCTTTCTTGTTTTGATGTAGATTAGTCTATTTGCTGTCCAAAATTGAGGGTCTTGTGTACAGTCATTTTCTGCTCCTTGCATTCACTAACTGTCTTGAAATCCTTTTGCAGCCATTGACAGCATTTATTCACTTTTACCATTACCCTAAGATAGCAGCACTTTTTCTTAAATTTATAACCATGCTATTCTCTGTGGCCTATTCTTTAATTTTCCATATGCAAATGATTGTGTATTATGTTTGAAGTGCTGGCTTCAGGAACTTTAGTACTTAGTGGCATCTGAATTTAACGGCCTAAGCTGTGCTGTAAAATGGACAACATCAGTGGTGGTGCTTTGTATTTTGTCACTATGTAGCACATGGTTGTACTAAGCTAGAAAAAACTATTTTTGGTTAAACTATTTAATATTAGATATTACTATCTATCATATAATAATGCTTAGATTACAATGTAGAATCTCACAAGTTGCAGTTAAGTTACATAAATATTTTAGGGGGAAGTGTCAAATGGAACTATTTGAAAGCAAGATTAATCTAAACCCATCACACTTCACTTAATAGATTAAATTGTTACAAGCCTTTAACTGACAGCTGATTGACATATATGTCTGAAATCATTAACCACCTGCTGTCATATATTATAACTAAGAATATTTATTGGCTACAACGGTGCCTAACTTTGCCTTGATGGTTTACCTCAGTGGTCTAGTGCTGTTAAACACATAGTGCATGTAATCATTATGTATAATTACTTTGTAAGTTTGAGTACACGTTCCTTTTGTTTACCCCAGCCCTCTTATTGGTCTTTTCTTCTTTCTCTTCAGATTTGACTACTTTAAATCCCTCTGCATACTGTCTGCTCACGCTATAGCTGGTGAAAAACACTATGGCCTGGCTACTTATAGTTGTCCTCAGTTGCCTCCATATCAACTCCAAGTTTTCAGAGGTTGCATTGGCTGCTGATAAAATTTCATTTCACCTTTAAAGTTGTAGTGTCCCTGTATTTTGACCTTCATGTGATGACTTCCTCTTTGTGAAGGAGTTCCTGGAGCCTGTAGGTCTTTGTGTTCCTCTTTCCTGTGGTTAATTTAGGTTCCAGAAGCATGACATGAAAGCTTTAGTATTCACTCTTTTTCCCATCAGATATCATTCCTCTGCAGTATCCGCTGGCAGTTGGTGGGGCAGTCTCCCATGGTGGCTGTTTTTAAGAGGTCCACAAAGGCTCATCTTTTCTTATTGACATAATATCCATTATATCACAGAGTGACCAAGATTGCTGCAAAAACAAAAAACAATAAAAAAGCATATACACCAAAAAAGAGTAATTTCCAGAGCATATACAACTTTCAACTCCTTTAATCAGAAAACTTCATTATTATAATTTTACTGATCTTAGGAATCTTTTTATTATTTCTACCTATAATATACATAGCAAACTTCAATGTACATTTGAATGGTGATTTTTGATTTATTTGTTTTATTTTAATGGTCATTGTAATGGTTTGGTTATATGCACATTTATAAAGTTGAGCTTGATCTGCTATCAGTCAGTATCTCCATACCAGGTGGACAATAATGGCCTAATAAAACTGATTAAGAACATGCTTGTGTTTATCATAATTCAGATATGTTCTAGTTTCTTACTGATGCCTCTTTTGTAGGGATGCAAGGAGGAAGAGTTAGGTACTACTGAGGACTGATTTTCTGAAGCTCTGGTGAACCTCTGCTTGAATATTAGAGGAGATCTTGGCAAATTACCCCGACAAAATCATAAACTGACAGAAAGATATCAAGTAGTACCTCTTTTGAGATATACTCTTAGCTTAGTAAAAATATGCTACTCTTACTCTTGTTGCAAAACAGTTCTGAGGTTCTCAAATGAAAGTGGTCATAATAATCTAGTATGGACAGATGAAAAAAAGGGGAGGTACATTTATGAAGGTGGACATTCCTGATTACACAGCAGGAAGACAACAATCATGTAACTAGAAGATGACAAGAAGATGTATAAAAGTGGATACACTGATATCTGTCACCTTATCAAAGGAGTAAAAAGAAAAAAAAGAAAGTAGAAAAAATATATTAATGCTGTAGTAAGGCTGCTCAGTTTTCTTACAGAATGTAGCAGCACATAATATTAAATGCCAGACTGCATCAGAATGAAAGGACTAACAGGGCCTCTAGTGTAAAGTTCAGTGAACTTAACTAAGGCAAATACAAAACAAAATGCTATTCTGTTCTGACCATATCCAAATGTCAGTGCAGAAGTTTTATTCCACTATGAAGTGCTGCTTCAAATTACAAAAGGAGAAATGACTGAGGAATAACACAAAACATTCTGAACTAAAGTTGTATTTTAAACAGAAAGGGCACATTCCATATGTTTATGTTTACTATTTAATTCTTGGAAAATTGAAGAAAGACTGTTCTAATGTGTGCTTATGTCAAATGCTCTTGTTATAACTGTATTATATTATCCTGAAATTCATGCTTGCTTTTTTTTTTCACTGAAGTATGTTCACTGTCATTCCATAGGGCATTGTTTTTGGAACAAGTCACTTACATGTCAGACACGAAGGCATTGTACAATTAAATTATTTCTGACTTGGCAAGCCTTGCTCAGAGTATTGATTATGATAATGGTGATAGTTATAATAATAATAATGGTAATAATAATAGGTTTTTATATTGCAGGATAATGTTTTCCTGATCGATTCCAAGACGGAATCTGGAAAGGGACGATGCTCATTTAACCCTAAGGTGAACACTGTGTCTGTTATGATCAGTAAGTAATGTCAAGGGAAATGAAATCTTAAAAGTTTAGTGTTTATGTCATGAAGTTATTATATTTTTTATGTTAGATTAACTAATGGGGATTAAAAAAAGGAAGAAAAGTCTTGTTATAAAAATGTATTTTATTTACTTCCCTGCTCTATATTGAAAGAAAACAGCAACTATGGTATCCTTTCAACCTGAGCCAGTGGGTGGTACTGCTATCCTAATTATGAATTTGTACATATTCTTCAGATAAAAAATTGAAAAACTAAGCTGAACACTAAATAAGTAATACTATAAATATGCAAAAATATGTAGACTTATCCTGAAACATCAGCAAATCAAGACTACCACAGAAAATATTTCCAAGCCATTTAAACAATGTGCTGTTCCAGTCAGTTTAGCTGCAGAAATGAACCCATCAAGAGTTTTCAGAGAATGTATCTGAAAGTATTGCATGTCAAATATGGGTGAGGTTAGTTTTACTCTTTTCTGTAACCATGGTTATCAAGTAATTTTTGTCAATATTTGCACTTTTTTTCCTTAAAAAAATAGTTTCATTATGATTCAGATAGTAATAAATGTAAACACTGTTGTTTTTAGAGAAAAATCTTTGCTATATTTTGCTTAATAGTTAATAAAGAAATGCATTCTTTAGGAACAATTTGGGATTCTATATCTATATCTATATCCACTGCATTTTTCTTTTTTAATTTAATTTATTTAAATGCTAGTGGTCTGGGGAATAGAATCTACTTTTCAGTACTTCTGCTGATGTAGCAGGTCTGTACCTTGTTAAACTGATGTGGGATTTATTTGGTATTACTTAATGTATTCCGTGTTATTTAGCACCTGCCTAAGAATAATTCAGTAAATCAGCTTGATGGATATGAAGTTCACAAGCTTGGAATTGGTCCCAGACAGAGGAATTATATTTTCTGAAAAATGTGGCCAGAAAGAGGCAGTGGTAAATCATAGTTGAAATGCATGGTGAATCTAATTGTGTTACATCATTAATTGCCAATTACTCTAAAGAATGAATATTTTTTAATAAGCCATGACCTTAAATGTGTTTTATGTTTCAAGTAAGAAATAAGAAATTAATTTCCTCAGTGCAGAATATCTTAGCATAAAACAAACAAAGAAAACAAAATATTTCCCCTTATTAGAGACCTCGGATTACAAATAAGCATGTTTGAGAATGCTGATAATTGATATAACATCTCATTTAATATTTATCTCAATGATTTCTGTATATTTTCTTGTCTGCTCCTTCAAATGATAAATTATGAGGGCTCAAATCTTTTTTTTTATATTATTTAACATTTCCTATTTCATTTATACTACACTTAAAATAAACTGCGTTCTGCTTGCTAATTTTTTTATGTAGTTGTAGTCTCCTTAAAACAATCCATATCCACTGATGCATTAGCTATAAACACGGAGTCAAAACATTCATCGCCCTTTTAGTGACTCAAATTAAAGACCTCAAATTGGACAAATTTGTTGTCAATTAGGTCATTCATAAGAGTTAATTTTTTTCTCTTGTCCTTCCTTTTTGTTTCTTTATCCAATAATTAGCAAAACCATTTTAATATTGGAGTTTAGAATGTTTTATACAAATACATCTCTGTTCTAAATTATTATTATGTGCAATAAATAAATTTTAAAGAACTGTTTTTTGGCTCATTTATTGTTATAAAGTTTATATTATAAGGCTGGTAATAAACTGTTACAGTTGGTGTATCTTATTATCATGCTTTATTTGAGAATCATCTCATTGATTTGTTGGGTGAAAGGATATTTTGAAAGGGAGATATTAATATGTATATGAATATTATAATTGTTTTTATGTGATTGGTTCTTTTAAAATATTTTATTAGCTACTGTTCTTTCTTAAAACATACCCTGATGAGGTCCTGTACAAGTTAACAGGGACAAAAGCACTCAGTAGATTTTGGACATTAATAAAATACGTTATTTTAACTTTGGCATAGCATTTTGCGTCTGTTTTTTCTTTTTCAACCACATCTCGTTTTGAAGTTCTAAGCAATCCCTATTTCAACATTTCCAAACTCACAGTTCTGTTAAAGCCATACCATCTCAACAGAAAGAAAACAGTTGCCGTTTACCAGTTGCAACCAAACTGCTTTAAATATTTCCAAAGGCAATTTTTCCTGCTTGATGAATATATCTGTAGGACCCTATTTCCTGGTACTCCACATCTTTGCAGTTTTCTCTGGTTAAGACCTATCAAGTGTGCCAAAGTCTGTCTTCCATGAGACACAACTGCCCTAGTCAAATTCTCACCCTCTGTTTTTACAAGAAAGCGGAACCTGTCTTCTTCCATTCAGGGCATGTGTATCTATCTTCTTTTCAGAGAGCACAATTGCTATGGGACAATATAGACACAGACAGATTCATTTGTATCAATAGAGTGAATTGTCAGTGAGTACTTTTAATAGGATTCATCCAACATTCACAGCTGTATTGAGAGTATGCATGGGTGGTGGTGTCAGATGAATTAATGTATCTGTTGGACCCACACAATATTAATGCATCTCATTTTTCCAACAGATATAATGAAGTCAGCTGACCTACAGCAAGATTAAAGGAGTGAAAGCTTCCCTAACAGATTTAAATTCATAGTTCTCAGTAGGTATAAAAATATGAAGGTGATACGGCAATATCCAGCAAGACCACAGAACAGTAGTGTTTATAGGATGCTGTGGGGTAGTGCCAGTGGCTAGTGGTAGTAGACTTAAAAGAATTAGAGTACTCACAAGCCCAACTCTCTAATACTTATGATACAGTCAACTGTTTCTTCCTTCTGCTATTTTACTGCCATTTGATGATTCACTAAGTAGCTTGAAGGTATGGCACAGTGCAGCAGACTGGATGAGACAAAGTCTAACCCCCACTTAGGCATCCAATAATGCAGTTGTTCATCAGTCCTCAGTTTTTGGTCACTCACTGTTTAGTGTATTCAATAATGGGATGGTAAATGACTGTGATTTCATACTTTTGTTGACATTTCTTCTATCTTCCTTGCAGATGATACTTTCCTGTCATCAGTGCTATCCTGTGGAGCTTTTTCAGCTTGGTACACTCCTACATACATTTTTTCAAACTTTATTCCAACACTAAATAAAAAAAAATACTTTTTACCTGCATAAGTTCCAAACATGATGCTGATTCTAGCAACAATGGCAAAGAACAATATTGTTGTGATGATTCAAAGACTGAAGTAGATAGTTCAACCAGAATAGTTAGATGGCAAATTGATAATCAGTTCAGGATTGATAAGGATATGAGCTTGTTACTTCCTTGGACATATCAATAGCTGTGAGGTCTTTCTGGGTCTGAAGTCTTTGCTACCCATGTTTTTGACTTTCTACTGAGTAAACGCATGTTCTTTTACTTGTTCTTTATTGTGTCTATAGAGTCACTATATTCCAGATCCCTGTATAGTCTTCCAGTCCTTCACAAACCAGGCAAATGTATAACACCTCTTTTCCACACTTTTCAATTTCTAGAGGCTTAAATTCAACCACCTCCTATCTCTTGTCCAACTAAAATTCATTCCAAAACTGCTACATTACTTCATCTATCTCTAACTGGATTATTGTATATTGCAATGGCTCAAACTATATTGTGATCTTAGGTTGCCTCATAGGTGTTCATAACTATGCCTGAATTCAAGAATAGACATGATAATTCATACTTCCATCTCCACATTGACTGGGTTTTGTAACATACTTCTACTTACACTATGGCAAACATCTTAAAAGTATAAATTCAGAAACTCACTGAAAGGATATCCATAATAAATGGATGTGCTGTTTTGGAGTTATATGAAAATCAGTTTTGCGGATACTAATTTTAATTAGAAGTTTCTAAGGTTGAATCTGCACTGATATGTATACTTGCTGACACTAACACAGAAACTATTGATTTCCATTAACAGTTATTAATTGTTTTATTCATTCTTCTTTCTGGTGTTCAATGTATACATTTCATTTCATTTTCTCTTGTATTTACACAGTTCTCTCATTTTAAATTTACCTTGTGGGGCAAAACATAAAAACTTCCTTCATTTTATCTTTGATCAAACATTCTATAGTCTGCTTCAGATTATTATTTTTTTACTCAGCACTAAATCATATATATTTATTAATTAGTAAATTTCCTTAATTATGTTTTATATGTAAATATGATTGTCAATTGTTCTTGGAGCCACTGAAATAAGGCATTGCAGTTGACCATTACTGGATTATATGACCATAATTTTAGTTTATGTTCCGTCACTGTGATGTGATACATGTTTATGTGTCAGATTATTTGTATTAATCCTCATTTACTCTCATAACACCGACAGTTGAATGACTGATTTACTGAGCAAACAGTATTGCAAAGCATACTGTTTTATTTGACAAGTTTCTGAGAAGAAATACTCTTTTATGTACAGAGGTCTCCTTGATAAACACATGTCCAGTGAGTGCATTATTCAGCCATGGTTAAAATAAGCTACACCAAAACCAAACTGTGGGCCATTCAGTGTTAAATATACACATATTATAGGATGTTTCAGTCATGGTACCCCATCTGTTTATTGCAGCTCAAATAGATTGTAAGACACTTCATGAGTTTATGCAGTATGTCTCTCTTATTAAAACATTTTCATAATTTAACTAAGGTAGGATGTTTTACCAAAATGCAGGCAGATTCAGTATGCCTAACCTTTTACTTAAATGATATCGTTCAGAAGAAATGTTACAATAACTATTAGCAGTACAGTGGTTTTGTTTTGTTTTTAATGCAAAATTAAACAATGGGGCAGATTCGACTGAAAGACAGCTATTTCCTAGTTTAAAGTGCTGCAGTTGTTTCCTGGCTTTAAGGAGCAAAATATTGATATTATTTGTGCATAGGACTTCAGACTGATTACTATCAGAGGTAGGAAACTTCTAGAATAAAAGGAAGACAGATCTTGCTTCGACTTATTGCTGAAAAAATATTTTGGGGGGTTATATTTGGGCTGGAAGAGGTGTTACTATTGTAGATTCAGGTTGCTATATATGGAAAATATGTAAATGAATCTCATGTAGAGACACTAAAGGTACAGTTTAAAAATCAAAAACACATACAAATGCAAGGTTGTTAAAAGTAGGAATGAGGTGATATATAAAGCCAAATGCAGAAGACATCTAATAATAGAGTTATACAAATGTGGGATTTTAAATGTGCCATTCTGAGTACCAAAAGGAATTATAGCAAATTGTTGCATGGATTATTAGAAAGAAAGCATTTACATGTGGTTGCTAAAGTTAATGCTACATACATAAACTGTACAACAGAAGTTACGTATTTCAAAGTATATAAAGCAACAGAAATCGAGTAATTTATAGTATCTCATTGGGTGAACGTGTTCAACTGTCAAAAGTTAATTGCTATATTGTTGATTATTGTATTTATGTGGTAGAACTAAACTATGGTCAGGGTATATAAAACTAAAAGTGCAGTACATTTAGGTAGTGAATGTAAGATGGGCTGGAACTGATTATGGAATGAGCACCTGAATATGAGGGTTTTTCTGATATGATTACACTGGTATGGTTCTTTGAAAAGGAAGATGAAGAAAGACTTTGCAGGAATGCATAACAAACAATGTTGCTATCAGAAAATGGAAGAAAAAACTTGGATGAAAACATGATATTAGTTTAGAAGGAAGCGATATGAAAGAAAAAGCAAATAAGCTCTTTTATTGACAACAAAGTACCTAGAAAATAAAGTAATATAATTTGTTGTACAGGAGTCAAAGACAGATACAATTGTGCAAATAAACTTACCATTACAGTAGAATTTGTAACAGATCACCATTGTTGTTGCATAAGCTATATGGATTCGACATCCTGCACTGGTCAGATTTGCAAAGCTATGGATACCTTCCAGGTGTTCCACCTACCAACAGCATATGAGGTGCTCCTTATAAAAGGTAGATGGAGCAATGAAATCTTCAGTGCTTTTTTTCCCCGAGAAGAAGACAAGAGCCCTAAATACTTGTGCTAGAAAATAAAGAGAACTATAACTATATGCAAAAGGGTGAAAGGAATCACAGCCTGGCAACACACAATAAACAATAGGGAAAAAGGAGGATGAGACGTTGGAAGGAGGGATGGCTACTACGATGGTGATCCATTAGAACATCTGCTGTTATGGTAAGTTTACTTACATAACTGAACTGTACTATGTTCAAACATGGATCACCACTGCAGTAGCCTAAGCTATATGGGTAAATTACCACAGCTTAGACAGGAGTAGACAAAGAGGAAAAGGCCAATGCCTAGGACTCCAGGAGCTCCTGAAGAATGGTCCAAACAAAGTCTGTTCTGGACTTGGAAAAGGAATTCTGTTTGTAGTGCTCTATAAAACTATGTACAGAGGGAAAATGTGCTGCTTCTACATACTTCTAGAGTCCACTCTTTCCAGAAACCCACTCAGGAAGCCAATGCCCTTGTTGAATGATTTATAACCCTGTCTGGACATGGCTTTTATCAAATGTAATAGCATGAGACAGATATCAAGAAATAGCTTTTATAACTGTCTGTCCTTTCTACTTACCTTCATAAGAGACGAGCATTTTCTTGGCATGTCAGGTTTTGTCTAGGTAGTATCTGATTTGCCTGTTCACTTCCAGACAGTGAAGAATCCCTTCTCCCTTATTCTTTGGTTCAGGGAAGAAGACTGGGAGATTAATAGTCTGTCTTAAAGTAAGCCTTGTGATTGGTTTTAGGCATACAGGTAGGACGTGTCAAATAAACCATGTCCTTGTGAAAAACAAGGTAAGGCTGATACCCATATTGACTCTTGTGCCCTTCTGTAAGTTGCAGAATAATTTTCTACATATAAACCACAAAACATTTTATGGTTAGCTTGCTTACTGAACTGGCACAGAGAAATTGCTGGACAATGGATCATATAAGAATTTGACTTTTCAGTTTGAACTCCATATATTTTGTGAGTTGTGAAACAGGTCTGTAAAAGTACATATCACACTTATTAGTCTGACATAGTTAAGTTTCTGCTTACTGGCTGAATTAGTGCTTGGCTTTTCTTTTTGGCTCGGTACAACCAAATAATCTGTAAGAAGTATATTGATGTTTCTCAATTTTAACTGCATTTCAGAGTTAAAACAACAAAATATTTAGAATGATTTAAAGCTCTTAGGAAAGAAACTAAAAGCAGATAAAGAGTATCATGCTTTACATGAAAAGGATAAGCATAGCTATTTTTTTAAGAAAGTCAATGGAAAATCAGTATTTTTGATTGCTCGCTGCAGGTTTCTTTTCTCAGTGTATTCAATGTTCAGACATTACAAACTGCAGTAATAACAGCATGGGTTTTAAGAATATATTGAAATGGTAAACAAACAAATAAGCTGTTGAGCTGGGAAAGTCTTGCAAAAACAGCAGTCATTGCTTACAAAAACTTCTGCTGTGTCAGTGAAGCAGCAGTTAAGGCAAGCTATGATAACTTACCAACTAGAATTGATGCCAAAACTGTTTATTCAATGGAGAACTGATAGGAATGTACATGATATTAGGTGTAAGTGTGTGCGCACATTTGTAGTGTGGAAGAAGTACCACAGCAGTGCTAGCTCCCAGTGATGTAAAGAGAGTAAAGATGACCACAAGTCCTTCTATATTTATGTAAAGTAACTCCACGGCAATACCCTGATTTGCTCTGAGCTACTGCACAATGGTACCTCCTATACCGAGCCAACAGATATTGCCAATATACTGGCCGACAGATTCAGTGCCAACTTTACCCCTCCCCTCCAAGGGACCAGCCACAATACCAGTAGATTGCCAGGTATCCAGTATTACTGCTGCACAGGCTAAAACACCACTGTCCAAGACCAAGAATACAGCTTCTATGGGACCTGACAATATCTCTGGCTGTGTTCAATGTGAACTACAGAGTGAACTGGCACCTCACCTGTGTGCCCTGCTCAATCACATAAAGGAGTAGCGACTACAGACCCTGGGAACTATTGCTCCATTAGCCTGATGAGTCTGATATGCAAAGCTATGGAATGCATCATCATGGATCTATTAAACAAGGATATAGGAGAATCTCCAAACTCTGGATACCACACAGTTTGGTTTTGTGAAAGATAGATCATGCCTGCTCAACTTGGTCGACTTCTTTGAGTCAGTCACTAGAACTGTGGATGAAGGCGAGGTGGTTCATACAGCCTACCTTGATCTCCCAAGGCCTTTGATAACATTCCATATTCAGGAATCATAGAAAAACTCACTAAGCTAGGCATCGACCCCTATATCACTAGGTGGGTTGCAAACTGGCTCACAGGTAGTACCCACAGTGAGAAAGTAGCTGACTACAAGTCAGACTGCCGACCAGTCACGAGTGGAGTCCTACAGGGTTCAGTCCTGGGTCCTCTCCTGTTTGGTATCTACTTCTCTGAAGTCCAGGCCAACACAAAAGGACTCTAGCTGACAAAGTTCACAGACAATTTCAAGTTGGAAGCTATTATTAACTCCCCAAGTGATGTTGACATCCTACAGAAAGGCCTCACTGAGACCAACGACTGGTGTCAGAACCATGGCCTTAAGCTCAATGCCAAAAAATGTGTCATCCTCCCCTTTGGGAAAAACCCAGTTCCCATGAATTACCACATCGATGGTAGTCCACTGAACACAGAAGGCGTTATAAGAGATCTGGGAACACAGGTTGCCAGCAACCTCTCGTTTGACCACCACATTGCCTCTGTGGTCAGAAAGTCCTTCTATGTGGCACATCTCATTACTAAGGGTTTTGCATCCAGGAAGAAAGAGGGCATTGTCTCCCTCTACTCTTCCCTCATTAGGCCAATCATTAGGCCAATCATCGAGTACAGTGCCCCATTTGGCATGTACCTCACTAAACATGTACAACAACTGGATAGGCTACAAAAGTACATCACAAAGAGGATGCTAGGCCTTAAACATTTGTCCTATATGGACAGACTAAAAAAACTCCAACTATTCTCTGTCTCATATCGCCTACTTAGAGGCAGGCGATCTCTGCTTGACTTACAAAGCCATGTCTGACCCAGCTCTGTTAGAAATGCTACATCTGAAGAAATCCCAATCCCTCCACACCACACGCTCCAGAGACCTCAACCTCATTGCCACAATCAATAGAACATGCTGGAGGGACAGGTTCATAACCCAGAGACTGCCCATGCTATGGAATAGACTTCCCATACATGTTAAATAGAACACCTCACTGGCCCTCTTCAAGAGAAATTTTGATGAGTGGATGAGAAATAGAAAATTCAGCCCAGGGATCACTCTACTGTCTTTACTCAACAGAGGCACTGGGAACTAAGGCCGGGTGGCACAATGCCAGGGTAATCCTATGGGCTGGGCTTGTAAAGTCTCTAGGGCCATTAGCCTAGTACACACCTATGAACCTATGTGCAAAATGGATGGTGAGTTCAGAATTAATATGCCTAGATAAATGGCAAGTATTTGTAAGTATAAGCCTTTCAAAACACACATTTGCAGTGAAAATTATTAATATAGCATATGATATCAGTTTTCTGAAAATGTCAAATCTTTTGTTGCCTATTTACTGGCAATGGCTGGAAACACAGATATAAGCAATGTGGATCATCTTGCTGCTTTGGTCAGTGATGTAGATAAAAATACATTCTCCTTCAAGTGCTCACATGCTACCAGCTCATAACACACATGCTACCAGCTCATAACCCACATGCTACCAGCTCATAGCACATATGCTACCAGCTCATAACATGCATGCTACCAGCTCATTAACACACATGCTACCAGCTCATAAAACATATGCTACCAGCACATAACACATGTGCTACCAGCTCATAACACACATGCTACCAGCTCATAACACATATGCTACTAGCTCATAACACATATGCTACCAGCTCATAACACGTGCTACCAGCTCATAACACACATGCTACCAGCTCATAACACATATGCTACTAGCTCATAACACACATGCTACCAGCTCATAAAACATATGCTACCAGCTCATGTGCTACCAGCACATAACACACATGCTACCAGCTCATAACACATATGCTACTAGCTCATTACACATATGCTACCAGCTCATAACACGTGCTACCAGCTCATAACACACATGCTACCAGCTCATAACACATATGCTACTAGTTCATAACACATATGCTACCAGCTCATAACACATATGTTACCAGCTCATTAACACACATGCTACCAGCTCTGAAAACACATGCTACCAGCTCATAACACATGTGCTACCAGCTCATAACACACATGCTACCAGCTCATAACACATATGCTACTAGCTCATAACACATATGCTACCAGCTCATAACACATGCTGTCAGCTCATAACACACATGCTACCAGCTCATAACACATATGCTACTAGCTCATAACACGTATGCTACCAACTCATAACACATATGCTACCAACTCATTAACACACATGCTACCAGCTCATAAAACACATGCTACCAGCTCATAACACACATGCTACCAGCTCATAACACATATGCTACTAGCTCATAACACATATGCTACCAGCTCATAACACATATGCTACCAGCTCATAATACATATGCTACCAGCTCACAACACACATGCTACCAGCTCATAACACATGTTACCAGCTTATAACACACATAATTGCTGCAACTTGCTTGAAAAAAAAAGCAAGTGTTCTAATTCTCCAACCCAATCTACTGTAACTTCTTAGGCCTCCCAGCAGAGGACCCTATTCCTCGGTATCTCTAGTTCTCACGCCGTGCCATAAAACTCCAAGCCCATCCCCAAACCTAAATTCCCAACTGCTTTCTAACCCTAAAACTTCCTTCCCACTGCCTAAACCTAAAATTCTCTTCCTGCTTCCCAGCCCTAAAACTCCCTTCCTGCTTTCTAACCCTAAAAGTTCCCTCCTGCACCTTAAACATAAAAGTCCTTTCCCAGTCCCTAACTCAAAGACTTCCCTTCAGCCCCTACAACACCACTGCCACTGCCTAAACCTAAATCCCTTTCCAAATTGCTGCCCTAATCCAAATTCCTATCACTCCCATTCCATCCCCAGCAACTTGCCAGAATTTGCAAGCAGCAGACCCCATGAGCTACGTGACACTTGAATCCCAGGCTTTGAGACAGTGAATGTCAAGAGCTTGGAACCTGATCACTTCTAGTAGAATCTAAAATATATACATATAATGCAAGAAGTTGTTGAACTGGTTCCTGTCAAAAATGCCACTGGTGGGAGATGAGATATTCAACAATTAAGTAAGAGATTCATGACAGAGTGACTATTGATTGGAATAAAGTAGTGATTCTGGCCACAAACAAAGCACCATAAATATTAGTTGGCAAAGGTAGGATAATGACAATGTTGAAATAAAAGCTACATTATCACAATGTGCAGGTAGCGTTTTGTAATTTGCATTGCATTTTATATGTAAATACCTATTAATTCTAAAGTTGTGGATGTGCTAATAATGTCAACTAATTTTATGTTTGAAGGTAATAATCACAGGTCATTTAGTAGCTTTATGTAAGGCACTGAATGCTCTCATGGACTGCCATCGCACACTGATGTTCACAGGTTAAGCTGTGTAATTGTACTGAAATACTTTTATGAATTACACACTCATGATGCAGCTGGTTGTTACTGAAAAGGGAAAGTTTATATAAGGTTTACCAGTGACTGGTTTAAAGTGATTGCTTTAATGACTGATGTTATGGAACACCTGAATGGACTTAAAGAAAAAAGGATAAAACTAATTGGTGACAGAGCTTTACAAAAGCATCTGTATGTTCTTCATAAAACACAGTGTTTTGGTTTGTATAAAGTTTATATTAAGTGGATTAATAAAAAAGTGGATTACCTCTCTTTCCCTTCCCTTTCTCTGCAAAAAAACACAAGCACCATTCTGCCTTTTGACCTAATTCTATACATCTAAGCTTCATTCACTTTATTACATGTGCCATTTGACTATCCATTTAATGTACCCTTATCAAACCTTTATTACCGCTTTCCCAAAGACAGAACACTACCACCATCATGGCATGAGTCTTGAAGTCCCCACATTATCTGTTTACCATTTTCCAAGGAAGGTCATACCGTATGCTTCTTCCTAACCAAAGGTTATCCTTTCTTTAGTGCCAGGGGAGGCTGCACTGTTAACCTCCTTCATTTCCATAATCACCTTTTTCTCTGCTCTCCAAAGCAGAGTTTCCTACATTGATCATGCTTCACTTTTATCTCATTATTATTTATTCAACCAGTTTTTGTTTCAGTTTAATCTCCAACTGTGTTATGCAGTTATTAAAAAATACCAACCTTGATATGCAGTTTATTACATTATTAGTTCTTGTACCATTCCAGTTATCTTCAGTCCAGCTTTGTCCCAATCCACTTCAATAAACACAACACACCGAATTACATTTGATGACCTTTATTAAACTTCCATAAACATAACTTTGTTAACCAATATTTATTAATTACAACTGAAACATAGTATAGCTGATTTTAATCACCGCATAAACATCCATTTAAAGTTAATCAGGACACAGTGACCTCACTCATCCTAACCCAGTAAGCAGCATCCATACCGCCACTCGTTTACTTGACTTATGAAGCAGCATCCCACCACTCACTTCATTTACCGTTTATTGAATTACACATCCAATGAAATAAGCACCATCCTTACCTCCACTCGCTTATTTTACTTATGAAACAGCATCCGACTGCTCACTTTCCTTTCCTAACTCATTGAAATGAACATCCAATACCAGAGGGGGAACAGAAGACGGCAAGCTTGCCCCTCTTCTCTGCCCTACCCAGACCGATAAAATAACCACAATCCCTACTATTCCACCAAAAAAGGGGGTGGGCGTAGGGGTAGCAAGTTCATGACAAAATGTGACTCCTAACCCAGTTACACTTGCATGAATCCCTTAAGCCCCTCCTTACCCTTTCCTCATTTCCTCCCGATCATCCCTCATTCCCATTTAACCCTTACATCCCCCTACCCTCTTAACTCCTACTAATATATTTATCTAACCCCTTTCTGAAAATGTCCCTGGACAAACTGGTTTGTTACCAAACCTCATATATAACAATACATGCATATTTTAACCTTTTACATCAACCATTTCTGGCTAGTCATTTTCCACATATTATTTGCTATTTTATCACGCTTATTTATCAGCCATTTTTCCCATTTCAGCTGTTGTCTCTTTTGATTAAACCATTAACCAAATCAATTTTAGTTAAAGTTTATTCCACTGTTTACTATACTGATTTTCAAGCAGGGTGCTCCAAACAAGTAGATCTACTTGGTCTTATTCCAAGGGAAGGGCATCCTGTTTGCCTTACCTTCCATTAACCGTCACTTAATTTTCTGAGCACTTTTACCCTATATTTCATTGTATAACCTTCCTAACCAGTGCTCTACATCCATGTTAGGTCTGTCATCTTTTCTGTACCTCCCCCCACTGGACTAACTCTGCTATAGCTAGAGAGTGTCATAGAACCTAAGGGGGTCCTGAGGGTCTTGGCCACCACCATCAGTTTATTTTTTTTAACATTGAGCCTACTCCATTACTCCCACCACCCATTGCAGACTTTGTGGTTGTGTCCAAAGGGCAGTCATGCAATGGGGCATGTGATATCTCTGCAGCAGCTCAGCCAGGCCCACCACACTTCTGTCTTTGGACAACACCCCAAACATGATATTCTCAACCTCCACCAGGGATCACCACAAGGAGCGCTGACACAATCATCCGCCCCCCCCCCCTTACTGCTCTGTCAGTCAACTGAGCTACTAGTTGAAAGTGAGTTCACTAGGCAATAACCAACACTTCATCCCTCAGTGCTACAGGAGTGGCAACCTTCAGTTCATTTCCCATGAGTGATGATGTAGTCTTCCTCACCCTCTGTTTAATTATTCTCCTGATCCCTCCACTTTGTCTGTCTACATCCCTTGGGAGGCCATGCCATCTGCCTTCCCCCTGCTACTTAACCTTCTATACTGTGAGTATGCTGTAACCTCAGTGATAGAATGTGTCATTTGATAATTAGCAGGATAGCAGGACCATGAACATGGGAGGGAGGATTGTGTTTTGACTTTGCCTGATTGAAAGAGATCAACACTCCCAGAACTCACCCATCTGTAACCTAGCAGGTTCCTAGCCTGTCATAACCTAGACTGTCCCTGCTTTGAATACCTAAAGCTAACCCCACTTGCTTCTTGACTAATTGACAGATATCCCTCCTCCCTAACTTACCCTACCACCTCCCCAAGCCCTACAGCATGGCTGGTAGACTTAAGGAAGGATAGAAAGGATGACCGGGCCAGTACAGTCTGCTGACAAGCTAACTTGTCTCTTCATCCCTGTCCCTCTCTATAAGAAACACAGACACCCTTCTGCCTTTAAGTCAAGCTTCATTTACCTGAACACACATCCAAGTTGTGTTCATTCAGTTACCTTTGCAGGCTGTTCCTCATTTCAGAGTCTCACTATATTTAGATTTACCATTACAGTTCTTTACTCAACAACATTTGAGCATCTGACATTTTCTTGTCAAACCTTCTTTACCCCTACAGCAAATAGTGCCAATATGGCCTGGCTTTGCTCCATATGAAATAACTTATCATGCTCCACTACTGAACATCGTATCTATATGCTCACAGAGCTGGTCCCTGTATAGACCCCTCTGTTCACATCCTGGATGCCAAACTAAGAATCCACATGCACATATAAGTAGCAGCGATCTTATGGAAAAGGGATTGATTCATTACAGATAAACTTACTGAGGCCTTTCAAGTACAACAGCAGTAAAGCATATTACTTTATCATACTGTACTCAGATAAACAAATAAATCACTCAATAAACATTTGCGTAAATTAAAATACTGAGAAGTGAGCCACCTGATGCACAGTTATATACTTGTTCCCATAAACAGAAAAGCTACATCAGTAGAGGATTCTACCCTTTCTCTATAACTGCTTTCCACTTATAATAATTTTTGTATTCCTGATGGCAAAACTTCAAGTTAAGGCAACCAGCACGTTTACATAGAGTTGTGTGTACTATTAAGCTAAGCGGGTGGCAGTAAGGCTTGGGTGGGGAAAAGAGTATTGAGAGTTTCAAGAGTGATGATTGAACAGAAGGCCACTGTTGGTCATCTGCCTGGGGATAAAAATAATGTGACAATTAGTATCACAGTGTTGGTGTTCTGTACTTAAAAATATCAACTTATCATGCACACTTGGCTATAAACAATGTGAAGAACTGCATTCTGCTCGATATGCATTATATAAAGATTTGAGTGAATCATGTCCTTGCTATAACCATTCATAACTTTTCCCTAACAAGAAACTACTCCTATGGGTTTAAAATCAAAATGTATTGAAACTTTTTCAAATTTTAATAAATGGTTAATGAGGCAGCATCTGTATCAGGGATTTTCAGTGTGCAGTATAATTTTGGCATATGCATGAGCTTTACAAAAGTTTAATATTTTCATACAGTCCCTCACAGAATATACAACAAATGTAGTAGATATCACTTTAATTATGAAATCAACTTAAACAGAAGCAATAGTGGTACCAGCAAAGCAAAAAACCTTGTCATGTAGGTATATTAACTGAGGCTATTGCAGAAAGCATCAACAAAACTCAATTTGAAAATGACAGTGGCATTATTCATATAGTAAGGTAGATCTCCATAATTTTATTAGTCATAAAAAACACATAGAAAAATATTGATTTCTACAAATTCTTTTTTTAACATTTCAGATACACTAATTCCCAAACAGATCTAAAAGTAAAAGCATGCATTTTAGCTTCTTTCATCTGACTGTGAGCTGCACCCAAAACCTCTCCTCATTCATCGGGTCACTGGACTCTTCTACTTCCTCCAGACATACTCCAACCCATGCTCAGGGTCGGTGTTGATCATGGTACCTGGGGCAGTGTCATATTACTGCCAAGGTGTATTTTTGCTTTATGCCCCAGCTTCCCTCTCTTGCTCACACCAAGAGAGGTCCAGAGAATAGACGTGCGATGGGGACATGTTAACACATTGTCCCATCACTGTGGTAACTCATCTTATGCCCACATTTATTTATTTTTTTCAGGTCAGTGTCAGCCTTCATTAGGGATCAAGCATGAGACACACCTGAGTGCATGCCCTCCTCTCCTTTGAATGGCATGTCCATCCTTCAGTGCCTGCACCTGTGATATCCACACCATTAATCAAATTCTGGGCACCTGGACCATAGTCGATGCTTTATCTTTTTATGTCATGGGTGTCATGGTGCTTGCATCAGAACCATCTGCTTTGGTTATATACCTCACCACCCCTTTTGAAAAAGATACATGCTAATTTCATAACAATAGTTATGAATACTAAAAACTGCATTCTGATAGGTGACTTTAATTATTGTAATATAGCCAGAGAGTACTATCACAGTAATAGTTTGGATGACCAAATAATTTTGGACTTTACTAATACTAAAAGCCTAGAATAATGTGTTAAAGTTCTATAGTATTCCAGATCTTCATTCTTTCGTGTATTCATTCATTCACCAATATACACATTATGATATTCAGGGTCACAGAGGCACCAAAGCCTATCCTAAAACCAATAAGCATAATTCAGAGAACTGATCCTAGATGGCACACCCATGCATCAGAGGATGCATGCACACCTAACTTACAGAGGGCATACATACCTACGGCAGTTTAAGCGATTGGCAATTCACCTAAACATGCCTTTGAGATGAGAAAAGAAAATGCTATGGCCAAAGAAATTCCACATGGCACAGAAAGAACATTAACAATACAAACAGAAAGCAATGCAGTCAGGAATTGGGCTAGAGAAACAAAAATGCATTAAGCAGCACTCTCTAAACCCTTGACTCGCATACTTACCTTTCAACCTGCAGACCTTGAAAGTAGGAACATGCAACCTAAAATCTGGGCATCTAATTAGCATAACTTTTGAATACCATAACTCATCCTGCTTTCAGTAGAAATATGAGCTACTCCTCAGAAACCTATTTAAAAAACAGTGATAAAAATTATGGAAAAATATAAGCACATTATCAGAGAGACGGTGTAAAATGTATAGACTTTAATGAACTGTATTGAAAAAAATCTACCGCACAAGATCATTTATTTTTGTTTATGAAAAGGGGATATATGTATATATATATATATTTTTTTTTTTTATATTAAGGGATATATATTCACACATCCTAAACAATTTAAGACAGCCACCAAAGAACACTTTAAAAGTCACAGGTCCTGTCACTGCACTTTCCTTCCTTAAACATCCCCTAATTCCCATGCCTTAATCTACTTTCTGCCCTTAACTCACTCTTCTCCCTAGCTCTCTTTAATCTTCCTTGACTACTCTTTCTACTGTCTTCTAAAACCTTTTAAGCAAATCACCTCAGAGACGCATTCTATTGTAATTCTCTTGCCTTCATGCAACTACCTTATGATAAAACTGGGTTTTTGTAACCACTTACCCCAAAAACTATAT
Organism: Protopterus annectens; assembly: GCF_019279795.1. Lineage (NCBI taxonomy): Eukaryota > Metazoa > Chordata > Ceratodontiformes > Protopteridae > Protopterus > Protopterus annectens. The sequence continues at coordinate 945,767,331 of NC_056745.1, read as the reverse complement.
TAATCTTAATGACATATTCCTTTTTATACATCTTGAAAGAGTTTTGCTATACTCCTGATTATTGACACAGTATAACATTGTATTGCTTCTTAATGCCTTGTAATAATTCCTGTAACATTGTTGTATTAATGCTAATTTATAATGAAAATTGTAGAATATATTGGAGCTTTTCTCCCCAGGCCTCCACTGAAAAAGAGCTCTTCAGCTCAGTCGGACAATGCCGGTAAACAAATGTAAAATAAATAAATATAAGCTGTATGTCCTCTTTCTTTACATTGTTGGTGTCACTTGGTCATGTGGTATGCTTTTCTGTATACTAAACAACTTTAAAAATCAAATGTGATGGAGGGGGGCAGAAAATGTTGTGCAGAGGTAAATCAAACCTGAAAATAGGGACATACCTCCAAAATTATGTACATCATATTCAGGGGTAAATTAGGCCTGAAAATAGGAATGCTCCTCCAAAAAATGGACAGTTGAAGCAGGCATTGATGCAACCAAACATTTTGTTATAAGTCACTCCATTATAAGACATACTGCTGTAGCTCTTACTAAGCTGATTAAGGAAAGAGTGATTGTTAGTTGCTTGCCTGCTGCCAGGAACCATCAGATCTCAGATGCACTCAAGTCCCTTAACAAAAGGTACCAGAATGACTCTTGTCATAGGACATGTGGGTGTCAATGACATGAGATGCAACTCTCTGGACTATCTGAAGACTGGCATGACAGAGCTCTCAGACTATGTGTCCCAGGCAGATATGAATTAAAATGCTTTCTACCTTCTTCAATGATAATATCAATATGAGCACAAAATAATTGACTTCAGTAATTGGCCAATATTTCTCAGCCTCTGACTATAGGATTGAATGCTACTTCAACAGGGATGGCCAGCATCTGTCCCCTCAAGGGTGTCAATTATTGGCAAAGACATTTTCCACCCCAGTAATGCCATTTTTAAGCAATGTCACCCTGGTTATCCTACCAACATAAAGAAGCAAGTACAAGGAAAATATGAAGCTGTTGCAGTCTGGCAGCTGGTTGTGATCTACAGTTTTCGTGGCACAGGGTTTTAGTCCCTCAACCCTCATTTACCAACTGAGTGACCCTGTGCGTGTCACTTGGCCAGACATAGCAAATGGATTGCCCCTGTAAAGGGTCTGTTTGTCTAGTGGGCCTACCTGGTTAACAAATATGATGATGATGTTGATGAAGATGATTATTATTATTATTAATATTATTATTAATGGTCTAATAAACTGCGGTGGTACAGTGGTAGCGTTGTTGCCTCACAGTAAGAGGTTCTCCTGTTCGATTCTCAGCTGGAGTGCTTTCTGTGTGGAGTCTGCATGTCCTCCCTGCGGTTGAGTGGCCTCTGAAAGACATGCATGAATGGGCATGCCTTCACTGAAGGTGGGGCGTTGGGCTGGCAACTCGGCACCATAAAAAAAAATCGGCTGCCAACCATTAGCGGACTGGAGTTCTGCTGTGGCGACCCCTAACCGGGAAAAAGCCGAAAAGACAAACAACATTATTAATGGTCTAAAAAAACTCCATTATTTACATGGCTTTCTTACCCTGGAGGATGTAGTCACTGAGACATGGTTTAAAATGCCCTTGGGCACTCTAGCTGATGAGGGCTATAACACCTTCATATGTTTAGACCAGCTATTGCGCTTAAGGGAAAAAAAAGGCAGAGGTGTCTTAACCTCATCCAGAAGAGACTCACATCAAGGCTGGTAAAGCAGCATTATGCCCTATAGCTTCTTCATACCCAAATTAATAAACATCAGAAATGTCCTGTAGCATATATTAGCTAGCTATAGAACTCCCTCTATCACACAAGAATGCCGCAACACCTATTTACACAAACTAGAATCACTTAGTATTAACCCAATTCAATCTTCTTAGGTGACCTAACTATTCAACTATAGACTAGAAAATGTATGCCACCACCATTAGCAGGCAAGTACAGAGATTCCTGGATTTCATCCATGCAAATACCCTGGAACAATTAGTCAGAGTGCTCACTATGAGCAACAACATTTTGTAACTTGTACCAGAAAAGGAAGTGGTATGTGACTGTGCAGCAGCAAAATATCACTCAGAAAATCAGAAATCCTCATGTAATATTCCCTACTGTGTTATGACACCAACCAAACAAGCACTGCAGCTAAAATACTTTGACTGAAATGGTCGTTAGTTTGAACAACAAAGAAACAAGTTGCCAGCAACAAAGAACTCCTTTAATCCAAAATTAAGCGTTTTCATCTGCAAATGTCAGAGACTTCATCAGAATGAATAAAAGTACAACCACAGACCTTATATAGGTCCCAACCTGACCCCTTAATTACATAATGTGACCAATTAATGTACAAAGGATAATTTACTTACAAGTAAAGCCTCTCACTAAAAACAAAAGTTCCAATGTCGTACAAACTTCTCATGTTAAACTCATAATAAATTACATAGATATAAAAACACAACTTCCATTGTTACAAAAATAATGGACACTGATTAAAAACTTGCCATATGATATTTTTATAACAAAAATGGAGCTTTTAACGTAAGGGCACTACTAACAGAAATTACATCATTGGTGTGATGTCATTAGTATGACTTCTAGAAGCGAACTGCCAAAAGTGCTTAAAAAGTATATGACACCAAAGAAATCACTTTAAATAGTTGAGGTTAAGCACTTTCTTCCCTATTTGTTTATGGACCTCAACAGAACCATTAAAAATCCCTTTACAAAAAGACCATTTTTATAATTCAGTACAAAGATCACGTCAGTACTATCACAACGTTTCTACAGAAACATTAAAATATTAAATCATCAAGTTTTGTGGTCATAAATTTCATTCTTGATAGATTACTTCAACTCAATTGTTTAAAATCCAAATAATAATTCATTTATTCAAGTAAAAACTAATAAACAATTAAAAGAAAAAAAAGAAAGAAAAGAAGAAGAAAAAAAGTAAGAAAAGAAAGAAAGAAAAAAGAAAAAAAAAATAAAGACGAAATTGAAAGAAGGAAAGAAAGAAAGCCCTTAATATGGGGGCGTCTTGAGTACCTTCATCACTTGTCAGGTCTGACCATAAAGTCATCTCCTTTGACATAAAATTAAAACCAGAGACCCTTACTACCCAAAGTGCTTTTACTAATTTCTCAAAGGAAAACCTACCAGATACTTAGCGATACAGCGGCAAGCTTCAAATCTCCACCAAATGAAGTTAACTCTAATGAATTTGTGAGAACATGCACCGCCACTCTATAACATATAAACAGCTGCAGAGGTGCATATGTACCCTGTAAGAACAAGCACAGGGAAAATGCCAGCAAGAAATGCAAATTGTGGAACCACAGTTATCAACAAGGGCTGTAATAAAAGGAAGGGAATTTTGACCAAAAGTGGGAAGAACAATTCCCAGAATGATAAAGCACTCTGCACTGAAATAAACTAACAATTCAGGAATTTAATAATATCCTCCAAAGTCAAGTTTGAAGCTAAAATAGTTACCCAAGCCAAAGACAATCACAAGACCTTTTTAGTTATGTCTATAATCTTAGAAGCGGAAGCAGTAATGTAATGAACTGATTGTGAATGATGTTACCTACGCTGAGGATGGAGATATAGTAAACCTACAGGCCAATCAATTCAGCTTTAACTTTACCCATCTCTTCACTCCATCTGTCCCACAAGATATACCTTAAACTATCTAGCCCCCAGCAATTACACAAGACCAAATCTGAAGTGCACTATCAAAAGCTAAACATACTGCATAGTTGGGTCCTGACAAAATCCTAGAATGCATCTTAAATAGCATGAAGCATGATTTAACATCCCCAACAACACTGTTGAACCTCTGCCTCCATATGGATTCTGCACCAAGCGAATGGAGAATAGCTACAGTCATTCCCTTGAATAAGGAATGACCTTCCACTGATCCAGGCAATTAAACATCCATAAATCTGACCAGTGTCATATACAAAGCTATGGAAAGACATATCATGGAAACAGTCAGTTATGACATAGGGAACCCCTAAACACTGGACCCATCTCAGTTTGGATCCATCAAGGTCAGGTTATAGTTACTCAACCTGGTAGACTTTTTTGAAAAGATCACCAAAGCAATGGATGAAAGTAAAATGGTACTCACCACAAACCTAGACCTGGCCAAATCTACTGATGCAATATTCCACTCAGTTACGGTCGGAAAACTGAATAAATTGGAAATAAACTCGTGTGTCTCCAGCTGGATTGCCAACTGGCTCATAGATAGGAAGCAGGAGATCAACATAGGGGAAGTTACTTCCACAAAGAGACCAGTCACCTATGGAGTCCCCCAGGGTTCAGTTCTCAGACCTCTCCTGTTTGACACCTGCCTCTCTAAAATAAAAACCAATACCAAAGGCCTCTGGCTAACTATGTTTGCAGATGACTGCAAGCTTGTGGCAGTCACTGAATCCCCAGATAAATCACAGGTGCCAAAGTCATGGAGTAAATACTATATAATTTGAGAACTCATCCACCCAGGGATCTACCACATTGACAATACACCCCTAGGAGTTGACCCAATTGTTTAGCATTTAGGAATTTGTGTAGAAAGTGACCTATATTTTGAACCATATGTGTCCAGTGCCATAAGAAAGTCCTTCTATATATATTGTAGCTATTTAACAAAGAGTCTGCGTCTAGATCTATGGATATCATTGTCTCCCTTTACTCAGTCATCATTAGGCCAGTCATTAACTACAATGACTCATTTGGTATGAATCTGTCCAGACACATGCAATGAGTGGAATGCCTGCCTTACAAAAAAAGATATGAGGTCTAAACAATATGCCCTACATAGACTTACACAAATCCTTGACATTACACTCAGTATCTTACAGACTGCTGAGAGATGACATGTCTGGCATTCAAGGCATCCCCCCACCCAATATTGATGGATTAACTACATATCAGTATGTCAAAGGGCATCAGAAATACTTGCCCTGGGGATGTCAACCTCTTCTGTAGCATCACAGAAAGGTTTGGAGGGACAATTATATGACAGAGAGGATACCACTGGTTTGGGACAGACTCCCCATCCATGTAAAATACAGTTCATCCCAGTTGATATTCAAGCACAACTTAGATCTAGGGGTGGGAAACAGAAACTGTATCCCAGGACTGTCACCTATACTACTAATAGACAGAGACAGCTCCTAAATGTTTTATCCCATGCATGGGTCCTCACACATTATCTATGATATGATCCCAATTATTCTCACTAGGAGATAATATATAGTTATTGACCATGGGATGGGTATGGAAAATCTAACACCAAACAATCTAGGTTAATTCAAGCACCAAAAAGTGAAATTGGCTAGGCTTAAAATGGCCCACAAAGGCAGCTAGCCTAGTACTTACCTATGAGAGATCTTCTCACATATACATCTAGTACTTGTACTGTCGCAGAAGCCCCTCTATTAGCATTAGCAATTAGAAATACCATCATTTTCATATAATGAACTACATTAAATAAGAGTTCAGCTAAATTCTGAGTTTCAGAATGGGTAGCTATTTATTTATCTGCAACACTTCTGAAACCTGTTGGATGAACCATTTAATAAACTACGGTCAGATTCTTAAATGTTCAGAGCAGTAAAGGCTTTCTGCTGTGCTAGTATTATAACCTTGAGAGTATGATAGTCTTATGTGTGAATATTCATGGGTATCTAAATGAAGATTCTCAACAGCATAACACTGTAGATTATTATCCCAAACCATCACTTTACATCCAAGCAATATAATGTAATTACAACTCATGTTATGTAAATTAATCACACTAAGCATGTGTGTAGTTAAATGGTGTTCCTGATGTTTCTGTCTCACTGACAAAGCAGGCTGATATCAGAAAGAGGGTGTAAGTGTTAGTGTGTCTGTGTCTTTGCCTATACACACACCACGCACACTTGCATTTATGCATTGCTTCAAAAATAGGGTAAGGTATTATTTAGGAATGCTGTCATTCTAATGTCACACTTTTTTGTGATGTATAGTGGAAACACAATACAAAGGTAATATTTCAGTAATTTACAATACTGTATGAGTATGCTGATGGCTTTTGGATATATCCTCCCAGCTATGAATATATACAGTATTCTATGGTTTTCACTGCTGATGCTACTGTACTTGATATTATAACATGTCTGGATATTTACGACATGCATAGGCACTAATTGTCTTTTCAGCTAACGATTAGAAATGCCTGTTGGAAAAATCTCTTTAGGTATGCCTCTGGACACCTCTTAGATTATTTCTTTCCTTGTGACATTACAGACACAGTCTGTGTTTTTGCAGAATCATTAAGAGACACAGCGATACTTCTCAGGTAACCAGATTGTCACAGACTGTCCAGATTATTGCCTCATATTTTTGATTTGTTCCTCATACAGTTTGTGGTTTTCTGAAAAAAACAGTGAGGATTGGAGTCACTAAATAATGACAGACAGACATTTGAGTTTCAGACTTCATATTCTTCAGAAAATGCATGCCAATACAAAACTTATCATTCTATCAACTTTCTAAGTTTATAAGAGTAATACTATGAATATGTCCTTTGTCTCTCCATTTTAGCCTTTGTTCAGATTTCTTGTGTTAACAGGTTGAGAGGTATGGACATCCTCATCTTGAACAAAGGTAGCCAATTTATTTTCTGTAACTTTCCATCTATTATATGTACAGTAAATGACCTGTACTCCTCAATCTGCTTCACACCTAGTGCTTTTGTCAAGCATATGAGAAAAACTTCAATGTGTTCTCACTTTTAACAGTGATTGGCCACTTTCTATTGGGTCATAGCAATATATTTGTCTAAACTTTTAAAAATAAATCAATGAATGCATTGATTAATTAGTGAATTTAAGCTATGTCTCTATGACCATTTGTCTAATCTTACTAAGACAACTTTCATCCATTCTATACCTTTGGATAATTCAATCCTGTGACATCATTGTGATATTAACAAAAGGCACATTTACTTTTCTTTTCAGACTACTTGAAAGTTCAATTATAAAATCATAGAAAAGGACCAGTACTTAGTCAAAAGTCAACAGTCTCACCTCATGACTATATAATTTGGCCAGTAACCATTTGTTTCACAACATATCTAATGTCTTCAGCATATTTCATATGACAACTACATTGTTACTTGGTCAAAAAACTTTTATATTTACTTATCCACAGATATATGCTTTTACACATAGAAAGCAAAAGGATTCTCTCTCTACTCTGACAAAAAATGTAGCCATTCACCTACACAGTTTCAGATTTTATTGCCTCACACTAGTTGACTTCTTAAGAAGGCTACCATGCATCAAGTCAGGATTCAGGCCCTGAGCAGCTAACATGCAGTTTCTTGTAGTCAAGGGTATAAGGTTTGATTCCCTTTTCTTCAATTTGCCTATTATGTGACTCTGTTCAAGATACTTGACAAGACATTGTCCCCAAGGTGCTCCTGAAAAGGGAGGCTTGTGTCCAATAAGCTGGTTAACAAAGAACTGGTCTTGTTTCAGTCTCTATTGAATACAAATTAAACTGTCAGGCATTAATAATGAAGCATTCATAGGAAGGTTTATTCTTTAATCCAAGAACCATCAATAAATATTCAGTATTCAGTAAATTGCTTGGCAAAAGACTGAATCTTGCATTTGAGTATTCCTGTATTCCAGTAAATCTAAGTGTATAACAACATGATAGTCATTATTAATGATTTGTGATTTCTTCACAAGGTTTTTGACAACCTGCACGTCATTCTTCTGATTTGACCACTGGATGGCAGAAAGAAATTTACTGAAGTTCCCACTGCTCTGAAAAATAAACTTGAATTCCATGTTGTGGGCCATTATCAGAAATTGTCATATCAGCAATTGCTTGTCCTAAAACCATAGCTTTTAGTAATTAAGTCAGACCACTGCTGGATTTATCTATTAATTTCAATAACAATTACACATCCAATCATTTTACTGATGATGCCTCATTTAACATTTCTTTGCTATTTTCTTGTTCTGCACAGTACTACATTTTCACATCTTGTTCCGCTAATTGTCTTTACTGAAAACTTATATCTGGCATGTTCTACTTAAACATTGAGAGATAAGTGCTTTATATCTGGAAATTCCATGAACGATTGTTTATAGTTGCACTATTATATTTGTTTATTTGGTGAATGCTTGGCATTACCTTTATATTTGACTTCTGTAATTCTAATTTTATACTTGCATTCTGCCTCATTCTCTTTAGCAGCTCGGTTATTCCCAGATAATGCTCTTCTTTGGTTTCACTCGAGAATAATATGTCCTCATTCTAATACTAACGCCATCCACTCCTTACTGATTTATGTAATAGCACTTT